>NC_051444.1:557327-570951 GCF_001649575.2 Kryptolebias marmoratus
GTTGCTGTAACAATTACATGTAATTAGCTAAATGTTGTAAAAAGTGACATCAGAAAATCAACACTACATTTTAAAACAGTGTTTGAAGCTAAATGTGACAAAATTTAGGCATGAATTTTGAGCACAAGCTCCTTTACAAACGGCGCCCCATAACCCCGACGTCTCCGTCCAACAACGATGCAGAGCGAGGAAAAAACAACTAAAATATGTTTGTTTTAAAGGGTGGAGCGGCTGGAGGATGAATCACACACACACACACACACACACACACACACACAGAGGTTCAGTCTTCACGTTTAAAACTGTTCCTCTCATTTTTAACAGAGAATCAAACAGAGGGAAGTTTTTTCTCCTCAGAGAACATCTCAGGAGGGATTTTGGCCCACTCCTCTTTACAGGACCTTGTAGGGATGGTGTTCTTCAGGTGAGATCCTCAGAGGATCTGTAATTATTGGTGACTGATTGGACAGAACCGGTCAGAACCTGGAGCTGTTGGACCTTAAAAACTCAATCAGTCATTTTATGCAACGTGTTAGTTTTCAGTTTGTGTTCAGTCCTCTAAAATAAACCAGACCGTTAACTTCTTTATATCAGAGGAAACTAAATCAGTGTTTCCTCCTCTGTATGTTAAAATACATCCCATAAATGATAGAAGTATTATTTAACAGCAGGTCGGGTACGGCTGAACACAACAAAATGTGTTTCTGGATTGTCTTCAAACAAGTTTTACTCTAAATTCTGTTTTATCTGCAGAAAACAGAATTATTCATGTCCGAGTCTCGGGGACAAAATGTGTTCCTCGGATCAGTTTAAGACAAAAAACATGAAGTTTTATTAATAAAAAATAAAAAGAAGTCTGTCAGGTAAGGATGTAAAAAGCTGTACTTTAATATTCTTTGAGCTTTTATTTTGGAGAGTTATAATTCACAATAAAACTATTTAAACTTCAGTTTTCAGTTTCTATCCAGGAAGAGTGATGATTATTCCCGACCTCCTTCCTTTAAATTATCAGTAACAAAACAAAAATGTGTTTTACACCTTTGTCAAACTTTAATTTCAGACTTTTATTTATAGCTTTCTCAGACAGAACCGATGACAAGATGTTCTGCTCGCAGCGGTTCTAAGGAAATCAGCCTGGATCTGAGTTCAGACCCAAAGACGTAAAACCCTGAGGGGTCATGGGGTTCAGTCTCATGACGTCACTTATCAGCGAGCAGCCGGCGCCGCTGTCTGGACTCTGCAGCTATCAGGAGCTGCAGGTGTCCACCTCCTCCGTTCTCCACGTTCAGTAACTCCAAGACAACGTTGGTAGAAGGATCATTTATTGACTAATGCAACCATCCTCTAACATCTCATTTCCTCTCTGTGACATGTAGGCTGTAACAAAGCAATAAATATGATAGATATAAAAATCATTACAGCATACTGTGCTGTTAAAACATACATAAAAAAAATAAAAAACATGGCTGTCAAACTAAACAGACTGCCAGGCAGGAAATTAAGGCAGGTTGGTCTTCTGCTTGCAGATGGAGTAAATGCTTTCTGTAGCCGATCGGATGACCTGCAGAAACACAGCATTCAGTAAGAGCACAGACAATAAGAACAACAAATATTTACTCCAGTCAGGTGATTTTAGTACCTTTGTTAGAGAGATTTCTGCAGGTTGTTCATGATGTCCCCATAGACAATGTTGAAGAGCTGCTTCTTTGACATGGTTCCATCTAGCTGCACTGTAACGACACACAGACGATTCATCAAAACAAACCTCCTTAAAAACATAAAAAACCTAAATAATGTCAACTTACCAACATCAACGCCTGACTCCTCCATGATGTTCTTGTGTTTCAGGTACATGGGCCACACGTGGCCATCAAACAGGCCAGGGGGGTCAGGAAAAATGTAGTCTCTGGAGCTGCAGACGAAAAACAGACCAGTCAGCTAAAGCAACAAGACCGGAACTCTGAGATAAACCCAACATTTACCTTCTCCTCTTCTTGCATTCTTCGTACGGGATGGAAATGAAGTAGCGTTGGTTCAGCACGTCGATCAAAGGCCTTCAACAACAAACACCAATCAGCTGCTTTACTCCAGGAGAAAAACAGGATTTAAGACATTTGGTTGAGCTCTTACTCGTAGGTGTAAAGCAAGAAGCCCTCCACAATAAGGATGTGGGTCTCATCCTCCTCCTTGTGGTCAGACTTCGGGATGATCTCAGCATCCAGGGTGTTATTAACGCCATGAGACTTCTCAAACTTCACCGGGTTCTCCAGCCACGCGTGGATGGTGCTCATCATGGCGTCCATGTCCAGAGAAGTGATGACTGCAGGGGAGAAGCAGGCAGGAAGGAAAGAGACGTGTGGAAGATCGCAGAGAGCGAGTTAAAGAGTTAAACTCTGTCTTTACTGCATGCTGGTTACACACATTACAATTAAAGCAAACACACACACACACACACACACACACACTCACGAGACAGCCTTTCATAAAAACCCAGGCTTACCATCATACTGCTTAAAGCCATCTTCACCAACTTCAATCTGATCTTGGGGCTGAAACATACATGGATCAGATGTACCCGGGTACATTCGACACGCTGCCATCACCCACCTACACCGTCAACGACTCTAAGCTGACTCTAATCTAAAATCCAAAATGAACGAGTAAGTGTGTGGTGCTCACCTTGAAGAAGTCGTCCTGATGGACCACGCAGCAGTTGGGCAGGTTCTTGATCAGCCTGTTGGTGAGGGTGGTTTTCCCTCCGTTAGTAACTCTGAAACAGGAAATAAATCATCAAACAGGTACTCAAACATTGAGTTACAGATGGTCAGGAACAAAACCTTTTACAGGATTCAGATCCATGTAATGGATCCTTGTAATAAATGCATCATATAAACAGGGTGGGGCTGATTCTCTGCTTATAACAGTTAGCTTAGCTTCAGATTATTCATATAAACTGATAATTACCAGCAGGAGCGTTGGTTTTATCATACATCTCACTTAACATACTCTCAACTTCCGTGAAGGAAGCAGGGATATAACAGATGGCATGACCGCCTTCCCCACGTGCACCTCCGGGGCCTCCAGCAGCTCGGTTAGCCTGTTAGCTTAGCCTAGCCTAGCCTAGCCTAGCTTAGCTACCAGCCATTCTGAAAGAACTTACCCGCCAATTCCGATGATGTACTTCATGGTTTCGGGTCGTAAAAACAAGTTCAAAACGTCAATAAAACCGGATGAGGAGCACGATGACCTGACGGGAAGAAAGCTTGAAAAGAGAAAGGAAACGTCAACTACTTAATTCCTCCATGTTGCTCGGGTTGAGAGTAAGGTAAGAGAGACGAGCTGTCACTCGGACACGGCCTTCCACCGAGAGAGACCCGCTCAGCGCTGCAGCTGCCACACATACTGAGTTCGGTGCTGCGATTGGCTATTTAAACACCTCGGGCCGGCGGGACAGCCAATCAGAGGCGAGAGTTCCCGCAGGCCCCCAAACCACGCCCACTCATCCGTTTTCCCCCAAACCCCCCAAAAATAAATAAATAAATAAATAACAGGCTGTGTTGTTATTGTTCACATCTAAATGTTATTGTTTTTTAAAAAAAGAGCAAACAGCACAACAAACAGAAAAGTACCACTTCTACAATAAATAAGGCCTCTTTGTAAAGGGTTTATTAATGATTAATAACCAGGTTATTTTTTATTTTTTTAAACACTTAATAAAACACTGAAGCAGGCTCACTGTTCTTTGGTTTCCTCCCCCCTCACAGTCCGCAAACTAACACCATAAAGAAAATTAAAAATGCAAACACCTTTTTTTTCACAATTAACAATTAACAATTAATTCTTTAATGTTCAAAATGCAAATACTGAAAAATGCAGGAAGCAGTGAGGATGGAGAGGACGAATCAAGAAACAAATCTGTTAATCCTTTTTATCTAAAGCACTGTAAGTCCTTATTAATGGTTTATAAAGAACGTTATTAATCTTTTATAAGGACACCCTTATTGTAAAGGTGTTCCAGTGATAAACATGTTTTATTAGACAGCATGAGTGTTTTATTGTTGATTCTGTTCAGTTAAACTCTGTCTGTTCTAATGCATGCTGGTTGTTTCATTAACTGTTATTTCATCAGGTTCCTTGTTCTGTTTTAAAGGCAGCAGAGGGAACATCTCGACGCTGCATCACATGCATTAACCAAAGATAAGTTCATTAACATTTCTGTTAGCAGCCGAGCATCAGCAGGAAGTCACATGAAGGTTTTTCTTTCATCCAGCGTGATGCGAGGAAAATCAGCACCTTTCCAGTCTGACTGAGCGATTCTTTAAAGGCCAACAAACGGACCTAATTCTGGTTTTCATGCAAATACTAAATATGACTAAAGTGTTTCTTTTCAGGGAATTCAGACGTCTGTTAGAGCCTCAGTGGGATGATGGCTGCTGAGCTTAATTCCACATAAAGTCTGACCTCAGATTGATATTTTATTTTAGTTCTTAAAACATGAACTAAACTGAGTTAAAACTTGTGCAGCAGGAACAACCAAACTGCTTCATTTCAAGTTTATTCAAGCGTCTTCATGAAAATGTTGTGAATTTTAGGAATAAACAGCTTAAATTTGATTTTTAAACCCTTCTGTGATGATTTTAGTTTCAAATAAAATACATTTAAATTCAGTTCCCAAACAGTTAACTTATAATTTCCAAATTTTAACACATAAAACCAAACATTATTGTTCTCATTTTGTTAATTCCACAGTTTTTCATGCTTCACTTGAGTCCAAAGTCATGAAGATCGGTTTAAAAACCAAATATGAAGTAAGAACCAAACAATCAGTTTCGGCCCACCCCGGCTCGGCTCGGCTCGGCTCGGCTCGGCTCGGCCTCGCTCGGCTCGGCCCGGCTACAGGTCCTGAGACACCGGGTGGAGGTTCTGGAGATTCTCCCCCGGAATTAATTGAATGTTATATTTGTCAGGAGATCCAGATGTGAAGCTTGTTGGTCAGAGGGGAAAGTTTTGGACCCCTGCTTTGAAGCAGAACATGTAGTTAATATCCAGGATCTGTCAGAGTTTCTGAAGCAGAGAAACCAAATAAACGCCTTCATTTGTTCCAGCAGCGTGAAGCTGAAACTTCCCAACCACACGCCATGACACATTTTCCTGAGGTTGGACTTCAGCTCCTCGACAGCCTCGGCTACGAAGAGGAAGAGGAGGATTTCTCTGCTGCATTCAGACACTTTCAGGCCTAAAAGAGATTTTTTAATTGATTTTTCCTAAAGTCTGGACTAATAAACTGCCCACAGCTCAGAATGAGTGAATACAAGTTTGTTTTATTTTATTAAAACAGACCAAAACAGAAGAAAGTAACTGAATAATTTGACGACGCCTCCAAAGAAAAACAACAGCTTCTTATTTTAGTGCATCATGGAAATTTCTGACTGACTGTAAGATTTAAAAACTTATTGTTTTTCTGCAGGTCAGATCTAATCATCTGTATTTTAACCTGTTTCTGACTCATGCTGTCAGTCAAAGTGGTAATTAGTTTCAAATAAAAGTAGAGAACCAAACATTTAAACAAGTTTTAGGCCAGACAGAACATCCAAAACCCACTAAAATCTAAACATTTTCTGTTGACTTGAGTAACTATGTTTGCTCAGCTTTATGGTTAAATGGCTGAATAGTTATTATAATTATTTGCTTTAACTTAAATTAAACAAGCTGACAGGTTTCTACCAGATTTAATTTATTTAAATCCAAAATAAAAAAGCTGACATTTATAATATTTCCCTACAAGCAGACTCTGTGCACTAATGAACCGGCTGCTCGTGAGCAGAAACAGATTCAGAAATCTCGCCACAAAAACCGCAGCTGAAGATCTGATGAGGAGAACATTAAATGAAGGAAAAAATGAGATTTTTATCCACGTCACACTTTAAAGGAGACACAAACCAGCGTGTGTTGATGAGAAATAAACTCTTTCAGTCATGATTGACTGAGTTCCTAGAATCTGAAGCCACTCGTTCACATGATGGCTCCACGCCGTCGGCTTGGTTCGGATCAATCTGCTCTTTATGACTTTTATTCTAATCATTTACACTTCATTTAGAAACATGCAGAAACTGCACCGTGCTGCAGGTGATCTTAATTTAACATTTAATCAAACGTCACTGCATTAATGCAGTGGTTTCCAACGCTGGGGTCGGGGGCCTTTAGTGGCCATGAAACACCAACAGAAATGACTGTTTATCCTTAACTGTTACAGAAAGATAAAAACAATAATTACGAAGGCTGAGGTTCTTTGATGGGAGTGTTTGTTTCTTTGGGCTCTGGGTTTTTTGGTTTTATGAGTCAAAAACTAAAAGTTTAAGAATTTCTGGTTTAAATCTTTTTGTTGTTCCCCTTTGTTGACTAAAACTCCGTCAGCATCGGACTGCCATCTGCTGGCTGTTTGACTCTTTCTGTTTATGACAGAATTTCCACTCCAAGGTAATTACAGCACAGTCAAAACAAGTTCACCTTATTATCATATAAATGCATCTCTAAACATGTCTTCTTTCTGTTTCTACTGATAAAACCAACAATTAAATAAAAAAAACAACAACTGGTCTTCTGTTCTGTAGCTGAAGACAATCTCAATTCCAAACTGGAGCTCCAAGCTATAAAACTGCAGAACTTTACCAACTAAAGTTAAAAAGCTGTTCATGGCTCGTAAGGAAGGTTGATTTGATGAAACGGATTGTTTCCAAACTCTACAAAGCATTGCAGAGCGATTCCACGGTTACCAGCTTGAGTATAAAAGGAAACATTCTTAAATTAACTAACAGTCCTACAAAGATGAGCTATTTTAATGCTTCCAAACTCTGTAAAATGTCTGATCTATGTTGGAGAGAGTGTGGAGAGGTGGGCGACTGTCCAAAGGTGATCACTCTCTGAGAATCTGTACAAAAAGAGATTAAGGGTAAAGCTTGATTTAACACATTATATTCTTGGGATACTGCCTAAAAACCTGGCAGGAAATGACTCTAAATATCTGATTAAAATCCTCTTACTAATGAACTCTCAGCACCACATAATGAAAAGAGAATAAAAATATTAATGATATTTATCATTGAACGAACAACTGCAAGGTTACGCTTAAAAGTGCACAAATTCAGTAATACGATGGAAGAATGACTCCTAACCATTACATCTCCCTGTTAAACTCTTTTTCCACCAACAGTTTTCATAAATAACAACTTTAAAACAACTTTTTAAAAACTAAGAATCTAAATGTTCGGGCTGTAGTTGCGGGATGTCACCGGTGGGGGCGCTAACCGGAAGCTAAGAGCTGTAAACAGTTCAACAGGACAAGAGAAGAAGAAACAGACCTGTGTGTAAGATGGACAGTACTCTGCAGACAAAAGTAAGAAAAACACTCGATGGAAAAGGATTGTTAGTTTTTAACAAACACAACGAGAGCCGTTTGCCATCTGTGTGTTTCTCCTCCGAGTTTCTGTAGAAAAATACTTCAGATTTAATCTGAATTTACTGCTTTTTTTCACCGGAAACCGAAGCTGTTGAGGTGTTAGCTCCTCAGGTTAGCCTGATGCTAATCAAAGTTAAACTGTTTGTTTCTAGAAATCACAGCTGGATCAGACATTTAACTCAGATTTAAACCTTTTACACCCCAGAAACAGATAATTTTCTCTGTTTTCAGCAGTATGGGTCTAAAATGTGGGTTTTTATGCAGTCTTTAAAGGTTTCCAGGTCTTAGGAAGATAATAAAGCATGAAAATCCACTTATTTATTTTCCTTTTATTTAAGATAAACATCAGATTTATTTTAAATAAACAAACCGAAGAGAAATTTTCAGGTTTATTATATCTAAAATTTGAACACAGAGTTAAATTTTACAGTGTTTCATTAAAAGGAAAATATAAGAAAAATGAAATGTTTTAATAATCCTACAGTCAGTTTTTCTTTACATTATAGGACTGAAGAAATGTTCATTATTTTCAGTATTTTAAACTCTGTAACTTGTTGGTTCTTAGTTACTTTAACAGAAACTTATTTGCTGTTTTTTTCTCCTTGAAGTTCAGCTTAAATGTCACAAAACGAACCTCAGGTTGTGTTAAAGATCTCTTGATCCGTGTGATAAAAAACAGAAATTAGATTTGTGTTTGAAGTTGGTTGTTAAAAGGACCAGGAGTCAGTTTAAAGTCTCGAGTTTTAAACCAGGAAAGCTGCTGGAAGCCTGGAGGGTTATGATGAATGTAAGAATATTAACTGTTGTTGTTGTTTTCAGGGTCATGTGTCCATCCAGAAGGGCCTGGCCTTTCCTCCGTTGGAGAAATGCACCACGTGTTGCGTTCAGGGACAGTACCACTGCCCGTTCTGTTCACCAGCGTTCTTCAAACCTGCCAAACGCTGCAAAGTTATGCGCCACCTGGACATTCACATAAAGAGGGCTTGTTTCATTGGAGGTAATCAGTTTTTCTGTAAATCTTTAAAATAATTCTGACTCTTCCTGATCTAATGGTGGCTCGGACCCATTTCAGAATTCACCATCCATAAATGTGGCCTGTTCTGCTGGCAGCGGCCACATTACCACTGCTTGTACTGCATCACCCCGATGGAGAGCAAAATGGACCTGACCAAACACCTGGCGCTCTGCGAGCAGAGGCCGAAGACGATGGACTCTCTGGGAGGCGGAGCCGCCAGAGTGACTTTTGGAGATCTCATCGAACTGCCATCTTACTTTGTAAGGATGATGGAGTTTATGTTGTCCCTGTTGTTTGATGCAGAAAAGACTTTTTACTGTAAAACGGTTAACTTCCAGCAGCACAGCAGATTTAAATGTTTATGTTTGACCGGAGTTTAATAGAGTCAGTGTTTAATCTAACTCCTTCTGCAGACTTTGCTGAATTTTAGTCGTTCTTACATCCAAACCTGCAGCGGCAGGCTGCTGTAACTTTTATACTTTTCAAAATATTTAACTTTATTTATAAATTTCCCTCCCATAGAAGCCCATTCAGATCTCTTCTGTTCCTTCAGAAAATCTGCTTCAAACGGTTTTTGTCTTATTGTTCTACTTTTATCAAGCATTAAACGTCACTTAGATCATAAGATTGATGGAAGATTTTTTATCTTGTTCCTACAGGACAGCAACGACGAGAGCGAGAACGAGAACGATGACGAGTACACCATCCCTGATGCTCAGGATGAAAACAGCCAAGAAGGAAGCGGCAACAACTCTGCGTCTCACTTTGACTCCAGGTACAAAAAACCCAAGATGGCGGCGAGCAAGAGGCCGCTGGTTCTGTCCAGATGTGACCAGATGGTTCAGGCCAACATGGACCGACCTCAGGACTGCGACGAGTTCTACTTCATGAACCTGGTGAAGGTCTTTAAAAAGCTGACTCCGCACAAAAAGACCGAGGTCAGGATGAAGATCGAGAGGATCCTCTTTGAAGCCGAGTTTCAGTAAAGTTCACCTTTAACCTTTGACCTCTGACTGAGGCCTGTAGGGCCTGAGGATGACCTTTAACCTATGACCTCTGACTGAGGCCTGTAGGGCTTGAGGATGACCTTTGACCTCTGACTGAGGCCTGAGGATGACCTTTTTTGCTGAATAATCTGGTTCTCAGCAGGTTTTTATTTGTCTCTTCATTCTGATCTGGGTCCAGTTTGACCCAACGGTTGGGATTAAAACATTGAAACTTTAAAACTTTAAGAAATAAAAAGTTTAACCTCAAACATCTGTCGGTTCTGACCGACAGTCTGAGGCTAACATTCGTCCTCCTGAACCGCCGCCTCAGAAATAATCGGGATTCCTGACGTGGATTAAATTTAGAAATGTTTATTTCTGGTTGAGGAGCTTTATTTTGAAAGAGCGGTTCTGTTTGGAGCCAGCAGAGGAACCACAGAATGTTCTCTGTGTGGAAACGATGAGAATTACGACAGTTTCTAAAAATCTGTTGTTTTATGGAAGAGAAACAGTAAAGCCTGTTCATCTGACTGCAGATGGGGCCAGACAGAAACTGCTTCTGGACCAGCTTCATCTTTTTTCAGTGTTTTTTTGGCTCAGGAGATAAAACTCAGCCTATCGGTGCCTTTCTAGATGAAGAAAGGTCAAAGTAGAATTTCTCTCTTCTTCTAATGAGTTTTATTTTTCAGCTGAAGCCTAAAAAGTGTTTATTTTTATATATGAACACTAAAGATTCTTTTTATTCACAGTAAAATCCTCTGGAGCTCACAAGAAAAGTTTAGAAAATGAGTATTTTTCTCCTGTTTCTACGTCTGACTCCAGTTGTTTACCACCTTGTTTACTTTGTTTACCTGTTTCTGTGGGAAAATGTTGGAGCTGAACCCAAACGGTTCCAGATTTATTCACTGGTTTAAAGGACGGGTTTCTAACGTTCCAACAGTGACGGGTCCAACACTCGGACAAGTTTTCATTTTTACTAAATAAAGTTTGTTGTAAAAAGAAGTTTGAAGCTGCGACTTTATTCATTTAATTTAATTAATAAGAAACTCTTCACTGGACTATGTTTGCATTATTTTAGTTTTGATCTGTTCCACCAGGAAACCTTCATGAGGTTTGAGGTTTTATTCCTGAAAGTAGGAGGGAACCATCAGAACCAGGTTTCTGAGAGATAAAACCCAGAGACCAGGTCCCACCGTGGACCGGGTCCCAATGTGGACCGGGTCCCACCGTGGACCAAGTCCCACCAGCTCGTGTCTGACGTTTCACCTGGAAAAAGAAAGGCTAAATGAAGATTAAAGATTAAATAAAAGTCAAATAAAGCAGCTGAGGTTTTTAATGTTTAATAAATGAGCTCAGTTCAAAACCATCAATGAGTTAAAAAAGAATAAAAACTTTTACACATTTTCTACGTATTTAACATTTGTAAAAATGATGGAGTTAAATTAAAATGACGCAAGAATAAGAAAAAACCTGACTTCATCGATGTGCTGCAGGTTTTTACTCTGCAGGTTTGTGCAAAAGGAAGGGTGACGATGTAACAGCTGTAGTTTGAACTTTTAGGAGAAAGTACAGATTAAACGATAATTTTATTCTGACATTAGAAAGTAAAAGTGAACTCTGAGTGATTAGAAGCTGCAAAGAAGAAACAAAAAAAACACGTAAACGAAGAAAAGTCACACAGGAGAAAGTGCCAAACGTGTCGGAGTCAGAGTTTCTCTGAGAACAGCTCCATCCTGGACTCCAGGGGGTGGGTGAGGGCGGGGCCTCGGGCTGGGGGCGGGGCCTCAGTCGTCGCAGCCCAGCAGCTCCATGCGCAGAGTGATGCGGTCGTGCCACGCCCAGGGGACGACGCGGACGTAGCGGGCGTAGAACGGCGGCTCGAAGACGTTCTTCCTGTGAGAGTTGTTGTCAACGTTTCCCTGGAAAATCTGAGAGGAGGACAGAGACGGCAGAGCTGAATTCTCCTGAACGATGTTAGACCTCAGACAGCCTGAAGTCTTCAGGAATTATTTCAACAATAACAGAACAGGAAGGGTTTAGTCTTCAGGTGAACCTTATCGGTGCTGCTGTCCTCGTCCTTCACCGTGCTCCACGCCGCTCCATCATGGCTGAACTCGACCTTAAACTCCGACACAAACTGGACCACCCCGAAGTCCTTCGCCCCCTGAGTGATGATGCCCGTGAGACGTTTCGTCTTCCCTAAATCAACCTGGAGACAGAAAAGGGGACCGTGAGATTCTGCAGAATCCTCTGGCTTCAGACGCACCGCGCCGACCCGCCGAGCTTTCCCCGGACCTGGATCCATTCGGAGCGGTTGTTCCGGGCCGGGGACCAGGCGTTGGTCTTCCCCGCCTTGTCCAGCCGGGCGAACTGAGGGTGCCAGGTGAAGGTGTCCACGCCCCAGGTCCGAAAGGTGCTGGAGGCCGAGAGCTGCTCGTCAGAAACAAGTCGAGACTTCATCCCCAGCGGCTCAGAGCAACCTGCCGTGTTCGAATAAACTGAGAATAAAACACAAACCAAGGGAACGGGAAGAGAGTGAATACACCCGGAGAGGAAGAGGAACCAAATCACCCGACCTCCGAAGGAAGGATTTAACAGAGAAAAGATTTAACAGAGAAATGATTTAACAGAAATGATTTAACAGAAATGATTTAAAGCCACCGCGAGGAAGGAGGAGGACGCAGAGAGCAGAGCGACCAATCAGATGTTTTTATTTAAAACTTCCTGACTCAAGTTTCAAATTTTGGAGCCATTTTTAACTTTAAAATATAAACTTTTTAATAACTTCTTGGCAGATTTTCCCACAGTGGAGGAGATTTTTATCTGTCTGTATTTTACTTTATTTAAATATATTAAAAAAAGCTTCAACAAGAAAAGACAACGAGGCTTAAAACCTAAAAGCGTGCACGTGTCTGAGCGTACACGTGTCTGAGTGTGCACGTGTCTGAGCGTGCACATGTCTGAGCGTGCACGTGTCTGAGCGTGCACATTTAAGTTCGGAGCAGATGAACTAGAAGCTAAAAGACTAAATTCCAGTTTTTTAAAAATAATCTGCATGAAAACCTGTTTGTTGATAAATAATAAACAGTTTTTAGATGAAGCGCGGAGATGGGACCCGTGTTCAGGAGAAGCAGTAAAACCAGAGGCCGCCCTCCTGCTCGCTCAGGGTTCTGGAGGTTACCGTTGAGCTCGCAGCCCACCAGCTCCATGCGCAGTGTGCACGCCCTGCGGCACACCACGGGGACGATCCGGAGGAACTGAGCCACCACAGGGGGGTCAAACATGTTGGTCTTTGTGCCGTCGTTATCGCTGTTCCCCACAAAAACCTGCAGCGCACAAACACGAGCGAGGAGGTGAGAGAAGCAGGGGAGCCGCCGGCGCCACGCCTGCAGCCTGTGGGGGGTGACCTCTGACCTTTTCCCTGCGCACAGCATCTCCTCTGTAGGTGGTGTAGCTGACTCCATCCAAGCTGCTCGCCACCTTGAAGGCCTTGATGAACTCAGCGGCTCCCATCCGACTGGCTCCCTGCGTGATGATCCCCGTCACACGCATCTTCTTCTGCAGGTTGATCTGCAGAGGTCAGAGGTCAGCTTCAGCTCTCTGCTTGTTGGCGCCGCTGAGAAAGCCTCTAGTCTCACCTCAATCCAAGGGTTCCTGTCATGGGAGGCTGAGGTCCAGGCGTTAACGATCCCCTGGTTGTTGAGTCGGGCCAGCTCCGGGCCCCAGCGCTGAAGACCCAGAACCCCGTAGTGAACGGAGGAGGCCGTGATCTGGGACTCCACGATCGCTCCTCCTTCCATCCCCAGCAGAGAAATACAACCTGAGAGACAGGAACCCATCAGGAGACATTTTACTCCTCTGACATTAAAAATGGACCTTTTACGACACGTTATAAAGAAACGTACGCTGCTGGCACTGCTTTCCAACATACGGCGACGGGCAGAGGCAGGTGTAATCTGCGTCCAGATCTCGACACGTTCCTCCGTTCTTACACGGCTGGTTTGCACAGTCGTTCACGTCTGGAAAACAGGAAACACAAATGTGAATAAACTAACTTCAGAGAAAATTCAACAAAACATAAAAAAAACACGATTGTTGGATGTATGAAGAACATCTGAACACTTAAAGACAAAACAGAGAGTGTGTGTGTGTGTGTGGGTGTGTGTG
>NC_051444.1:571051-609851 GCF_001649575.2 Kryptolebias marmoratus
AGGGAGAGAGGCTGTGGTTATACAGGCTGCATGTTAATTCGCTGCGCTGTCCCCCTGCTCTGATTGGCTGAACCGCTCCTGCCTCTGATTGGGTGAGTTGTTCGGCAGCTTGTCTGGTCGTTGTTTCCATGGAAACCTGTGTTAGATTTACACTGAAGGTTTTTGTTTGTAAATAAAACAAACTTTGAAGTTGCTTATAAATAGATAAAAAAATAAACTATAAATAAAAGACTAATAAAAGCATCACAACAAGGCTTGTTATGATGCTTTTAGTATTCCTTTTTCTAACCTCTAAGTCAAAATTGTAGTCAAAATGTTTATATTTTATTTAGGAAATGCCAAGTTAAAACAATGAGATATTAGATTATAGATTTTAATTGATGATAAATGACCGAAGTTAAATGTTTAAAGGTGTTTCCAGCTCAACAGATGAATAAATATGAATTAATTTTAACAGATATGTGTGTTGAACGTCTCCGATGGTTTCAGTCGTGGTTCGGATGAGTCAAACCTTTGGACCGGTCCAGAGTCCGGTTCTGTCTCTATGTGGTACCGACTTCGATCAGATCAGAAGAAAAAACAGCTAAAATATACTGTGGCCCTGAAGTGCAAACCACAACAACATTAATGAAGCACGCAAACAAAAGACTAAGCACGCAAACAAGAAAGGAAACACACAAACAAAAAACGANGTTTTCTTATCTGACGATGAAGATATGTTGGACTTCAGTGATTGTTGGGGCAGACTCTGAATACTTTTGAGCTTCCTGAAAAACAGAATTTGTTTAAAATCATCTCTTCCTGGGAGTTCTAGTTGAAAGTGCAGTTTTTGGTATTTCTATGATCAGCCTCTGAAATCAGAGGACAAATAATGTTAACACTGCAGCTCAGTTCAGGGGAAAATTTCATAAAATGTTTTTTTTTCCCCTATTTATTTTATGAGAATCAAACTCAACATTCCTTTCTTTTATAAAAGCTGTAGCAGTTCTGTCCTTCATGTTCTGAAGGAAACTAAAACATGGAAATAAAAACATTTGTGGTGAAAGGAAAATCTACCTGTCTGATGAAATGTGAGACTGGTACGGACTGGCCTTCCTCCAGACAGGTACGAGTATAAATCATATATATGTATATAGAATACTGTGGAGAAATCAGCCCCAACTACTTCTCAGTTTTTGCAGAAGAAAGAAATTGAAATAAAAATATAGTACTTTAGTTAATTTTCTCCTGCCAGCCTCCTCAGAGATGAACGTTGGTCTTCAGTTCTCCTCATGTTCAACCAGACTGAAGCAGGTAAATGACACCTGAGCAGGTGTTTTCAGTTTACAGCATTCATGCCCCGATTTCTTCACAGTATTCTGTTTTTGAAATCCTGTTTTTGTGGGTTTTATGAGCTAGAAGCCCAAATTATGTAAAAATAAACAAATACTTGAAATGTTTAAACTGTGGGCCCTGAATCTATAATCTATGGAAGTTTAACTCTTTGAATGGAATTATAGAAATGAAAACTTTTTCATGATATTCAAATTTTATTTTGGAAAGGGTCAGTATTATATTCCAGATTTACTCCATATTCAAACCAGAATGAATCCCTTATTTCACTTCAGGTGACCCTGCAGCTGATGTTACTCAACTTTCTTTATTATTGTATTAGAAACTTTTAAACTTTTACAAGTTTTTTTTATTATTGTATGAGTATGTTCTGTTCTGTATGAGTCCATTTTAAAAATGCAGCTGAGAGAACTTAGGTGTCAGTAAACAGTGACTATAACCCCGTCAAAAATCAGTTTATTTTCATTTAACAGGTTAGAATCTGCTGACGTATCACCAGATGTTTCCAGCTGTGCTCCCTGACCTCTGATCATGTCCTTCAGGCAGAAAACTGAAGAAGCTGTATTTATGAACCTTGTGGTGTAATGTGTCTGTGTCCAAGGGAGACAAATAAAGAGATTTTAACTTTTACTCTTTTTCAATCCTCAAACTCTGAGTTAACAGTTCCTTCACCATCAGGCAGAAACATGTAATCAGATTACTCTCCTCATCTTAAAAACTGTCTGTTTGTCAGAAGTTTTACTGTTCAAAGGTCAAAAAAGATCAATAAATGGTTATTATTACAATAACAGTTTGTGTAAAACTCATAAAAACTCTTCATCTGTTAATCCTCAGCAATGTTTCCACAAAGATGGCGGCGCTTTCGGCTTGAGTCTTTACAGCGGCGTGTCATAGCTGTGGGACACTTGTCTGTCCCCTGCTGTCCTCATCTGTCCCCGCCGGCTCTTCTGATTCGCTGAAGGATTTATTAAATTATGAATTATTGTTCAGATTATGTTGGCTGATTTCTTGATGTTTGTGGTTGTTGTGTTTTTGTACACAGCTTACAGTACAAACATTACAGATAATATTAACCATTAAATAAATATTACATATGAAAAACTACAGTTTAAAGTATTTATCCTAAAAACCTGGAACCAGATGTGTAAGTTGTATATATTTACAGCAGTCTGTGGACAGTTATAGATTTATTATTTATATCTAAGCATGATTTATGAACCCAGGTTTAAATCTTCACAAACTGAACTGTAAATTTTTTATTTTTAGAGCTGAAGTGAATCTTTTTATCTGCCAGAAATAATTTAACATCTAACATTTATTTCTTGTTTTATTGTGGGTTGTTTCCTTAATTTAGTTCTATTTCTGTTTTTAAAGACAATAGTTTGAAGCTGAATGAGTGAAGTTAAAGTTTAATGTCTGACCTCTTAGACGTGTTGAGTCTGTGATTAAAGTCTCACAGGTTGTTTGCTGTTAAATGTCTGTATTCAGAGTTTTGTTGTTAGGATAAAATCAGTGAATCAGTGAGAGTATGACTGTATGAATGAGTGAATCGTCTCGTCAGAGGAGTGTGTGGCTCTGAAAAGAGCCTTTGTTTGCATTGAGTGCGGGCCACAGGTGTAGCAGCAGCAGCTGTTGTTTACTTCTTGGTCTTCCTGGCGGCGGGTTTCTTGGCGCCGGTTTTCTTGACGGCGGGCTTCTTGGGGCTCTTGGCCGCCTTGGGCTTCTTGGGAGCGGTCTTCTTGGGGCTCTTGGCGGCCTTCTTGACGGCTTTCTTGGCCGGGGCCTTCTTGGGGGACTTCTTGGGCGCCTTGGGCTTCTTGGCGGCGGGCTTCTTGGCGGAGGCGGCGGCGGGCTTCTTGGCCTTGGCGGGCACCTTCTTCTTCACCACCACCACCTTCTTGGCCGGCTTGGCGGCTTTGGGCTCCGGCTTGGCGAGCTTGAAGGAGCCGGAGGCCCCGGTGCCTTTGGTCTGGCTCAGGGAGCCCTTGGTGACCAGCTTGGTGACGGCGGTGTTGATGCGCTTGTTGGCCTTGCTCACGTCCACTCCCTTGCCGGCCAGCACCTTCTTGAGCGCCGACAGAGAGACCCCCTTGCGCTCCTTGGAGTCGGCCACGGCGGCCACGATGAGCTTCTGGAGGCTGGGTCCCTCCTTCTTGGCCTTGGGAGCGGCCTTCTTCCTCGGGGCTTTGGCCGGGGCTTTGGCCGGCGCGGCCGCTGGAGCTTCTTCTGCCATGTCGATGCTCGTTTCCGCGCTGTTCGCTCTGAACATCTCGAGCTGCGAGCAGGAGGCGGGACTTATAACAGGCATGAGAACCGTGGAGAGGCAACTCTCCGCGCCGCTCGGCTTCCGCCTCAAACATGGCCTCACTTGTGTTTTCTCCGAGTCGTTTTACGCTCAAATCCGTCCCCGAATCGGACCTTTTCCGCCCAAACTCGGGCGGAACGGGGAGAAATCTGTCTCGTCTTCAGTCTGACGGCGCGTTTGTCCTCCGGGACTTTGTCTCCGTGTCCCAGGAGGCTCCAAACCGCTCGGACACGGAGCGGATCGGCGGAGGAAGCGGCGAGTTTTCTCCACATTTCGCCTCTTAAAACCCATAAAAACGGTTCGGATCCGACCCGTCGGCGGTGTTCTTGTCGGCAGAGACGCCGGAGGACAGAATAAGAGTGAAATGGCGGCGGTGGTGTCATTTGTTGCCTGGTTCAGGGGGGACATTTGGGGGGCAGTAAACACACGGATGCTGACGGTGAATCCGGCGGTTTGGAGCTGATGGATCCGCTGGAACACACTTCAAGTTTCTACCAAATATTTCCCGAAGACAAATATCTGACATCTGGAGCTCAGAACTGATTCAGAACATCACACAATGAGCTGTTTGCCGATCCCAGATCAGATCTGCAGTTTCTTAATTGATCCGGTCCAATAATGAACCTTTGACGTGTAGCTGTGCTGCTGTCTGCATTAAATGTCCTCTGCGGGCTTTAAACGGACATTTCTCACATTTTAATGATCATTTAGAGCAGAAAGAAACAAACTTTATTCTTCTCGTCACAATAGAAGCATGTTTAACACGAGCCACAGCGACCAAAGCCCAGAAATAAAAGTCATTCGCTCCAGTAATCCTCTCACGGTTGTCCCAGATGATGGAGTGAAACATGAAATCAGCATCAAGGAGCTTCTTGGTTTCTGACAGTTTGACTTGAAGGAACTCTTTGAATGTTGGACGGTTTCAGGTGTTCCTGAATCACGTCCTTGTTTTCATGTTTCCCGTCAGCTGCTGCTTTCTGTCAGAGGAAACATGGACTCGGTTCAGAAACACCAACAGTAAAAGTCTAAGGAGGGCCTGAATGCATGTCGCCCGCCCGCAGCCTGAACTCGTCTCCAGCTGACAAACGATGGACTGATCTCAGAAACATGGAGCTTCTGGAGCGGAGGCCAGCTTCCATCACTTGTGTCTCCAAGGTTCGACCCGTCTTTAACGGGCCTGACCCAGACGTCCTTTGGACCCGGTCTGAAACTCTGAACGGTCTCCCGCCTCCTTCGGCTGATCGAGCAGCTTTCTGTGAGAACGAGACGACCTTCAGATCGACTCAAACATCTGTCCTGCTCGTCTCTGAGGCTGAACACAAACGCTGGGCTGACCGGGCCTTTTGGGTCGCCGAACCCAGAACCAACGAGCTCAGGACTCCACGGCCGATCCGGACCGTTTCATTCAGGCGTTTAAAGGGCTGTATGAATAAATGTGTTGGGAATGACTCTCAGCTACTACCAGCCTAAAGTTCAGGCTTTTAGTGGTAAGAACTATGCTCGGCTACTACCACAGCAGGTTTCAGCTGAGTAAAAACCATCTGTGTCCATTGATGACTTTATGTGAGTTTAATAAAGAACTGAAAGAAGTTCTGTTGGTTCTGCAGCAGCTCAAGAACCTTAGGTTCTTTAAAACCTTTTTTAACCCAGTAAAACGCAGCGAAACCCAAATAAATCAGAGTAAAAAGCATTTATTTGTGTCAGAGAAACAAAGTGATTCAGGTTACAGACTCGCTGACACCATGTGCTGGTTTGTATGTTTGTTTATAGTTTCAGTGTCTGTTTATTTAGCCATTTAAAATATTCCCTTAGTGTAATTTACACACTTTATTTCATTCATTTGTTTTTATATATTCTGCTTGAAGAATAAACAGGAAAATGTCCATCTGACAGCTCTTGGTTGTCTCTTTTAACATGGGGTCAGTCAGTGTTTAAGACTAAATTTTTACAGGTTCCTAATTAGAGTGAATGACTGAAATGAACCGGATCATTGAGTCATTCACTACAGAAGTGAACCGAATCTTCCCGCTCTGACAGTTAATCTTTCCTGACATGTAATGTAACAAAAGTTTCATGAGTGACTCATATGTATGTTAATGTTGTGTACTAAGGTGGACATGTGGTGGCATTTCGCTCGTCAGGCAGCTGTAGTGGCTCTTAAAAGAGCCGTTTTGTGTCTCTAAACCCGGCTGAGTTTAAGCCCTCTCTCCGCGGATCCTGCGGGCCAGCTGGATGTCTTTGGGCATGATGGTGACCCTCTTAGCGTGGATGGCGCACAGGTTGGTGTCCTCGAAGAGCCCCACCAGGTAAGCCTCGCTGGCCTCCTGCAGAGCCATGACGGCCGAGCTCTGGAAGCGCAGGTCGGTCTTGAAGTCCTGGGCGATCTCGCGGACCAGGCGCTGGAAGGGCAGCTTCCGGATGAGCAGCTCGGTGGACTTCTGGTAGCGGCGGATCTCCCTGAGAGCCACGGTCCCGGGCCTGTAGCGGTGAGGTTTCTTCACTCCGCCGGTGGCCGGGGCGCTCTTCCGGGCCGCCTTGGTGGCGAGCTGCTTCCTGGGAGCCTTCCCTCCGGTGGACTTCCGGGCGGTCTGCTTGGTTCTGGCCATGTTTGGACCTCTGAGCTTCTTCGCGTTTAACACTGAAGACGAGTGGAGCTGGAGTCCGCCCGGCGGCTTTATAAGGACCCCGCGAGGAGGACGGTCAGCTCTGATTGGGTGAAATGTAGCGCCACGTGACCTCCGGCCGCGCAGCTATTGGCTGGATTTTTAAAATTCAAAATGAAGCGCCACAAAGAGAATGAGGAGCAGAAAAAACTGCCTCTACAGGTTTCAGAATGCAACAGAAACTTAGGTGGAAAACTGAAATATATTCAACATGATGTTTACATAGAAACTGATTTGGTTATAAGGAAATATAGCGTTTCTGACTTTAATAAATAAAAAGTGATTCTGTGATACCTCAGCTGATAGATTTAGGATTCTGTGTTTATTTTTTAATAATGTATGCTTTTATTTACTTTTCTTCTGCTCTGAACACATGGGTCTGAAAGGGAGTAAATCAATGACAGCTTTAAAGGACGGTTTAAACACAAAGAATCTGGGATTACAGATGATGTAATTAATGATTATCTGCGTCGCCACAAACTACAGATTAAAACTGTAAACTTCATCTTTGTTATCTAAGATCCGCTCATCAAACATGTGGTGTGAAGATATTCAGCTGTGGACCTTTACATGAACAGAACAACAGAAAGGTTTATGACACTTTATCAAACTAACTGCATCATGTTAAAAACATTTAAACATTTAAATAAGAGTTCAAACTGAGTCCTGCATTTCCACTCACAAAAGAAAACACAAAAGAGAAATTTATCTGTTCTTACAATAAAACATAAAACCACATGATGGCAGCAAAGATCCCAGATATTCTCAGAGCTGACATCTGAAGTATAAATAAATAAAATAAAAGTATGTATTCATTTTATCATTAGTACCAAACCTCGTTAACATCAGTTTTGGGTTTTGTTTTGTGTATTTGTGTTTTTTTATCATTAGATATTTTTATGTTTCATGTATTGTTAGCTGACTTCATGTTTTCTCACTGAAGTGGGATCATTAGATTATTAAAGGTTGGTTTCTTCAGTCAGACAATCAGGACTGATTTTAGTAAAAAAATCCAAATTAATTTCCATTTCCATCATCAGTCTGAGTGTCCCCTCAGAGTTAATAATCTATCAAACTGCTGGGGACTCATAAACATAGCTTCTGTTTCAGAACAAGCTGTCCAGAAAGCCCAAGACATGTGGATTCAAATAAAGACAAAAACATTAAGAGGTATACTCAGGTCAATCTATGCAAAGCTTTAAAACTGAACCAAAAACTTTTAAAATCTAATCTGTATTTAATAGGAAGGTGCTAATGAGAAGAAGCAGATGTTCTGCTGTAAATTATTAATTATTTGAACTTTTTATTCACTCTGAGAAATTCTCAGAAGGACGTTTTCTTCTGTAATCTGCTCCGTCATCGTTCATCACGGTCGGGTGAGTTTCCTCTTTAAGTGACAAACAAGCTTCAAGAAGAGCTCCGTCAGCACAGGATCGCATCCATTAAGCCATCTGTGTGTGATGTTGTTTTTTTCAGTGTTTATAAATATACATTTGTATTTATTTACTTATTATTTATTTTGTCCAGAAGTTATTGAAAAAGGTCAGCTAGATTCTCTTTTATTACGCTGAAAATCTTCCAAAAACACAACTACATTATAATCAGAAGAATTCTATAGGGATCTGTAAACTTTAATGTCAAAAGAACCATTGTCCCCCTCTTCTTGTCTAAAACAATAAAGCCCGTTTGACCTTCACATACAGATCTAACTGGTCCTCAGAGACCAGGTGAGGAGCTCGAAGTCGAGCCGCGGCTCCTCCTCATCGGCAGCAGTCAGCTGAGGTGGTTCAGACCTCTGATCAGGATGTCTCCCTTTGGTGCTTTTTGGGGTACGTCCTACAGGAAGAGGAACAAGGGACGGACCCAAAACCTGCTGGATGGATTAGATATCTCCTCTGGTCTGGGCTGGACCTCTACCTGACATCTGATTGGTTGACAGTAGACGTTTGGGGTTTATACAAAACTGTTTTGTCAAGAAACCTAAAAGAAAACAGAGTCATATAAAAAAACATAGAAGAAATATTATATTTTCTCAAGAAAATCAAAGCAGCAGCCATGAAGTTTAACAGTAATCAATGAAATGAATCCAAAGTGGTTAAAATATATAATGGGGATCTATCAGGGTTCTGGTTCTGGAGTGACTGACCCAGATATCAACCAGAACTCATGGAAGCAAAGTGATAAAGAGCATTTTATGGACGTGAAGTTAACCTGTTTACTTCTGTATAAAGTGACCTGCCTCTGCTATCATACTAAATGATCACTGTAAAGGTGAACAGAAACAAAAAAATGCTTTTATTTGCAGGAATCATTTGTCTTTTATAAAAACTACTGATAAAATCAAAATTTAAGAAGATTTTTAACTCATTATTTACGCCACAGTGTGCTAATGTCATTTGTTTCTTGTTTATCTGATTTCAAGCCAAAAGAGAAACTAATGCTGGTCAAAAGAAAACTGATTAGAAATCAGAGTTCTGTGGGCTTCAGTTAGAGTTTCTTTAAGCTCCGACAGACTGAGCAGAAGGTTATTAGCTGATCAATATTTGTCCGTACAAGGTGATCAGATTATTTCAGCCCATTAGGGTTTGTTTGTTTTACTAAGTGCTGCAGCGAGTCAATCAGAAACACAATGAGTTCGAGACCAGCTGACCAGCAGCTCTCACATTAAAGTTTCCACTTCCCAATGGGAATCAAAGTCACTGAACTCTGGTGTTCCTTTGAACCAGGTTTGTTTGACCAAATGAAACGTTTGGTTTTAATCCACATGACGGAGCTCCATCCCTGGATGGAGGGTCCCATTCATCAGCCTAATGAAGTGACAGCGTGGGGGTGGTGCTGGTGGCGTATAAAAGGAGGGAACCCCCTTCGATCTGCCTCTCATCAACCAGCTCTTCCTCTTCATCTCTCCTCCGACTCTGCAGGTGAGTGGTTCTCCTCTTCCTCCTCCCGTTCCTCCTCCTCTGCCTCCATGACCAGGCTGTTTGTGTCCAGCTCTCCTCCAACATGGCGGCTCTGTGGCTCCAGTCCTTCTCCCTGCTGGTGTTGCTGGTGGTCTCATGGCCGGGCTCGCAGGCCGTGGCTCCGCCCCAGCACCTGTGTGGCTCTCACCTGGTCGACGCTCTCTACCTGGTCTGTGGAGACAGAGGCTTCTTCTACAACCCGAAGCGAGACGTTGACCCTCTGCTGGGTGAGGCTCCCTAACGAACAGAGGGGACATTTTGTCTGATTGAGAAAATATTTTTTGTCTTTATTACACAAATAAGATGTTAAAAATGGATGAATGGAGCTTTTAGACATGTAGACAAAGTTTAGACTGCTGTCATTTTCCAAACAAAGATTTATATTTATGATTATCTGCGTCTCCTTTTGGTCTTTTTATGCCTCTTTAGATTCATTCTGTGGTTATTTTATGTTTTTGTAGTCATATCTCCTTTTAGTCATTTCTTTGTGGTTGTTCTGCATCTGTTTGGGTTCTGTCTTGTTCTTCTGGTTCTTTCAGGCTTTTATTTGATTCTTCTTTTGTCTTTTTATTGTTCCTTTACATTTATTTGTGGTCATTTGCACCCAAATTTGAAGAAAAGCCTAAAATCTGCCAAGTTAAAAGTGTTTTGTACGCCTCTACTGGAAAAGCTCAAATGTTCTTCCTGAAGTTTTGCTGTAAAGTGAAATGTGGTCTCTTGGTTTGTTTGGTTCCTGTTTGAATGTTTTCCTCTCTTGGACCTCTCAGGTTTCCTGCCTCCGAAGACGGCAGCAGCTCACGGCGGAGAGAACGAGGTGGCAGAGTTCGCCTTCAAGGACCAGATGGAGATGATGGTGAAGCGAGGAATCGTCGAGCAGTGCTGCCACAAGCCGTGCAACATCTTCGACCTGCAGAACTACTGCAACTGAGCGGCGCCAGAACCCCACCACCTCCACCCTCTTCCTGCTGCAGCCGATGACGTGCTGAGAGATGGATGAAGATATTTTTGCAAGAAAATAAAGTTTTATGAATTGATAAAATGTCAGAGGAGTGTTTGCTAAAGCAGTCAGGTCACATCGTTTGTTTTGTTGTTTTTAAAGTCTGGTCTGCAAAACCTGAGAGTAACAAATATTCTGTTAAAATAAGATTAATAAACATTACATGGGTTACTTTAGAAGGAAAATATCTGCTTGAGATGTGTTTTTATATAAAGAAAGAAAATTAATGTTCACAAAAACTATAAAACTCAACCAAAAAGTGTTTCTGACTAATAAATAAATCAGTTTAAATCTAAAATCAAACATAAATTATTTTGAAACAAAAATAAAAACATTTCCAACCTAAAGACTAATTGAAGAAGTACCACAAAATAAATTGTTTTTTTATGAAACTTTAACAGTTTTATCTCAGTAATTTGAGTAAAACTTTCTGTTTCTCCAACATTAGAGAAACTTAAACTTTATTAAAATAAACCAGACAGTTTACGTCATTTTCTCTGATAAAATAATGCAGAAGTTGGTGATATAAAAAAGTTATTTCCCAGAATTAACTGGAAATAAACATGTTGATGTCAACCAGGAACAAATAACATTTAATGAGGTTTAAAAAGTAAAAAGAATAAAGTTTTATGATCTCGGTGGCTTTAAATCCAACCTTTAGCACATTAAAAGTCTTAAAAGTAAGTTTTCTTAAAAAGATTCAATGCTAATTTAACAAACAATAAAAAACAGTGACGGATAGATGGAAGTAAAATAAATCAAGATGTTTGATTTTATTGAAGAAGTTTTTTAACACATTTATCTGAGGAAACAATCAAACCTTGATGTAAAAACTGCTGAATAATCAGAAGTTTCTCTGTTTAAAGACTTTAATTAAAGCATCATTTTATAACAATCCAGTTTATAACATATCAGTGACAACAGAAGCAAAGAGATTAATATAATTACATCAAACTAATAAAATAACATTTAACTCTTCCTGTTCTCCTGTTTGAGAGAACAGTTTGTTCGAACACGTTCTCAACGCATCGTTCTCCAATAAAGTAAATATTTAACCTTCAGAAACAGTAAAGATTGGATTTTATTACCGAAAACTCAAGGAAAACATTTACTAGATTTTCTTTTTAGTTCCTCTCGTTCTGCTGTCAAAGAGCTGAATGTTTAAATACAGAAAATAAAAACATTTGTTTAGTTTTTCAGAGGATTAGATCAGAAAATAATGACTTGATGCCTTCATCTCATCACAGTTCAATATGATGCTTTTATTTGTTACATTAATGTGAACAAGATCAGATCTGATTCTGTCTTCTTAGAAGGAAAACTTTGCAGTTTTTAGTCAAAAAGTTTTTTTTACTTTTGGCTTTAAAGGGGAAATAAAAAGTGTTTCGAAGCGAACAGAAATGATGGTGATTAAAAGAAAAACATGAAAACTCAATATTGAAATTTTTAAATTATATTTTCTCTGTAACGTTTGTTGTGAATAAATGATGTTTTCAATATTAATGTTTAAGAAAAACACATTATGACTTTAAATGTACATACTTTTATACTGTTATAAAATAATATTTTATTTTTTTGTACATGTTATGAATGTTTTAAAATAAATCTTTTATTGTTTGATTGAAAATATCTTAAAATATGAATAAAATTAAAGAAGCTTTTAGATCTTTTTTTGGAATTTTTCGGTCTCTGTGGGCCCCCTGGAGGGCCCCCCGGGGGGCCTTTGCCCCGCGGCCCTAGATGTTTGTTTCCGGCTCTGCCCGGTGGGCGCGGCCAGCGGTGGGCGGGGCCTGATGTTTACCTGCTCCGGTTCTGGGAGGTGAGCGGAGCTGCGGATGAGTCTCTGCGGTCTGAGCCGAGCCCTGCCTGCGGGTTCAGCTGCTGCCCCCCCTGAAGGACTCATGGAGGATTTCAGACCCTGAAGGACTGACGGGGTTCCGGTTGGACGGAGGCAGAGTCCCGTTTCCGGTTCTGTGGTTCTGTTGGCTCCGCGGAGGAAAGCGGCACCATGCGGGAGGTCCAGTTGAACAATGAGACCTGCAGAAACGGTAAGAACGGGTTCGGATTAAAGCTCGTGGGCCCAGCTGAGGCCCACCTTAGGCTCACCTGTCAGGTGTGTCAGGGGGAGGAGCATCTCTCCTCCTGCTGCAGGACGACAGAAAATGGTTCTTTTTCAGGTTTTAATAAACCCAGAGATGAAACTGTTCTCCTTCTTATTGAAGGTTTTTAAAAACGTTTAAAAGAATAAATCTGAAATAAGTTCCTGAATCATCTTTGATCTTTCGGCGCACGCGCTGCTTCACCTGAAATTCTTCTCCTTTTATCTGAAACTTTAGAGTCAAACTGATTAAATAAACGCGGCTGGTTCCGAGTTTCAGTAAAAATCATTTAAATTTCGACATAAATCAGTTTCTGCTTCCATCAAACTGAACGGATCCGGCTCGGTTCCGGGTTTTTGGACCTCGAGGTGGGGTTCGGGGGGTGGGGGGCAGGTTCTAAATCCAGATTAAAATTTATTATCTGATGAATGAATGAATGTTTTATTTAATCTGTGAAATCCTTTCAGTCTCATTTATTCACAGCATAAATAATCTCCATTTATTTTATTTAATGTTTTTATTTTTGTTTTTCTGCTTCCGTTGAGATTTAATATTTAATGAGTTTTTAAAGTTTTTAAAATCTTCTGCTGATCATTAGAAACAGATTTAGTTTAACAGAAAACAGGTGAAGTTTGTCTGCAGGTGAAATAAATTTAATAACATAAAATCACCTGAAAATAAAAAGCTGAAGGATTTTTAAAACAATCAGATGATTTTTAATGTCTGCAGCTCTAAACTCTGACAGATAAAATAAAACCAGTTTATGTTGAATTCTTTATAATTTCTCTCTTATTTCTTGTTTCTGCCTCCATGATTTTAATGTTTAACGACTTTAAAGAGCTGAAATCCAAACAGAAGTTTCTAAAGGTTGAATAGATCTGAGTTTTCTGTGTTTACTGTGTAAATATTAGCTTCTCCTCAGGTTTCTGACCCGCCGGTCCAACCAGAATTACAGAACCATCAACTCTTCTTCAACAGACGAATATCCTGGAGCAAACTCAGATATCAGAAATAAAATGAATAGAATGTGATTTTATTCTCTAATTTTGAGGCTAACTTTGTGTTTGTTTTGTCTTTTATCAGACAAAACAACAAAATAACAACATGCGGCGTCTTAAAATAAAATTATTTCTTCTGCTGAGATTAAAAACTGGAGATTTTATATCAGTAAAGATAAACATAGGAAGAATCATTTCTGTCAGCTGATTAAACAATTCAGGTGTTTCTGATGTCCCAGGTGTGTGTTGGNCATGACGGCCGAGCTCTGGAAGCGCAGGTCGGTCTTGAAGTCCTGGGCGATCTCGCGGACCAGGCGCTGGAAGGGCAGCTTCCGGATGAGCAGCTCGGTGGACTTCTGGTAGCGGCGGATCTCCCTGAGAGCCACGGTCCCGGGCCTGTAGCGGTGAGGTTTCTTCACTCCGCCGGTGGCCGGGGCGCTCTTCCGGGCCGCCTTGGTGGCGAGCTGCTTCCTGGGAGCCTTCCCTCCGGTGGACTTCCGGGCGGTCTGCTTGGTTCTGGCCATGTTTGGACCTCTGAGCTTCTTCGCGTTTAACACTGAAGACGAGTGGAGCTGGAGTCCGCCCGGCGGCTTTATAAGGACCCCGCGAGGAGGACGGTCAGCTCTGATTGGGTGAAATGTAGCGCCACGTGACCTCCGGCCGCGCAGCTATTGGCTGGATTTTTAAAATTCAAAATGAAGCGCCACAAAGAGAATGAGGAGCAGAAAAAACTGCCTCTACAGGTTTCAGAAGAGAGTCTGTAGGATCTCACTTAAATATAACATACTTACTAGATTTGGTTTTATGGATAAATTGATCCATTTATAATCAATTTCTGCTAGTTGGTAAATTAATTTCTTAGCCTCCAGCTGTATGCCGTATCTAATAATAGTTATTCACTGCTTCTGTATACTGGAGCAAACGCCTTTCTACAAAACCAGACACGTAGCTCCTAAGGATCATGCAATAATAATAATTTATATTTCAGACTGAAGGAGTTCAGGAATCTTATTATTAAAGACCAGGAATATTTCTTTAAGGAGGTATACAAAGCCACTTTAAAGACGTTTAGTCGACTATATAGAAAGGTATGGAATAATTTACCGTGCACATTAGCTGCAGAGACGCATTTAACATTTAGTTATACCAAACCATGATCAAACGGATTAAGGTAATGAGCTCTCTCGGAGGAGTGAGTGGCCCTGAAAAGGGCCTTTGGTTGTCTGCAGGAGCAGAGTTTACTTGGAGCTGGTGTACTTGGTGACGGCCTTGGTGCCCTCAGACACGGCGTGCTTAGCCAGCTCCCCGGGCAGCAGGAGGCGGACGGCGGTCTGGATCTCCCTGGAGGTGATGGTGGAGCGCTTGTTGTAGTGAGCCAGGCGGGAGGCCTCGGAGGCGATGCGCTCGAAGATGTCGTTGACGAACGAGTTCATGATGCTCATGGCCTTGGAGGAGATGCCAGTGTCCGGGTGCACCTGCTTCAGCACCTTGTAGACGTAGATGGCGTAGCTCTCCCTCCTGGTCCTCCTCTTCTTCTTGCCTCCTTTGCCGGGCGTCTTGGTCACGGCTTTCTTGGAGCCCTTCTTGGGCGCGGACTTGGCGGGTTCAGGCATCCTGGTTCGGTTCTAACGATCACAATCCAATGAGGAGAGGAGGGAGAGAGGCTGTGGTTATACAGGCTGCATGTTAATTCGCTGCGCTGTCCCCCTGCTCTGATTGGCTGAACCGCTCCTGCCTCTGATTGGGTGGGCTGCTCGGCACATCTTCGGGTTATCAGGACATACGAGTCAGCAGTAAAATTATTTCTGTATGTAAAATACCTATATAATTAAGTATTAATTGAACCGATAAATACATACATGCAGCAGATAAAGAAACAGACTTTAAAGGATCTACATTTTTATTATATAAAACGGTTCTTATTTTAGCTTGTATGAGTTTAGTTCAGATGTGCTGCTCAGGATAAGAGACGAAATTAAGATTCAACTCAATCTACTGCTTCCTCAGAGAGAAAACTTAGTAATTGGTTTTTGTATGATGTTTTTGTACAGAGACAACTTCTGTAGTGACTTGGTGCAGAATACATACACTGAACTGAATTATTTTAAATAAAAAATGTTTAGTTATGTTGATCCATTGACCTTTGTGGTCAAATAGCCAGTTGTGATAGTGCTCAGGAGAGAAATACTGGAACAAGGTCTCATTTATTTAAACAATGATTGCTGCTACTTGTTCAGTATAACTTAATCATTTTAAAAGATTACAGTGTACAGCTTCTTATTCCATGTCACTCTTTGGACCTCATACATTCAATGGATCTCAACTTCCCTGAAAGCTTGTTGAGTACCTTATAATGATTCATAACATCACATTGAATTATTCTAAAAGTAGAAGTAAGTAAAAGTAGTAGTAAGAACATACTACTTCATTAGGATCGAAGCTCATTAAATGAAGTGGGTGGCTCTGAAAAGAGCCTTTGGGTTTTGGTGGTTCTGGACGGTTTAACCTCCGAACCCGTAGAGGGTTCTGCCCTGCCTCTTCAGGGCGTACACCACGTCCATGGCGGTGACGGTCTTCCTCTTGGCGTGCTCGGTGTAGGTAACGGCGTCCCGGATGACATTCTCCAGGAAGACTTTCAGCACGCCGCGGGTCTCCTCGTAGATCAGGCCGGAGATACGCTTCACTCCGCCGCGGCGGGCCAGACGGCGGATAGCGGGCTTAGTGATTCCCTGGATGTTGTCCCGGAGTACCTTCCGGTGACGCTTGGCGCCTCCTTTACCGAGACCCTTTCCTCCCTTTCCTCTTCCAGACATGTTTACAAATCGTCTCTGAGACTCAAAGATGAATGAACAGTAAAGCAGCAATGGTCTTTTTGTGTCGGAGCAGCGGACGTAAAAGAGAGCAGTTGAACTCAGCTCTCAGTGGGCGGAGTCAAACTCTGTGGTTTAGTCAGTCACAGTTCTACACTCTGATTTAATATCTCTGAATTATGTCTGAATATTTCACAATTATAATTTAGCTTTTCTTCAGATGCTAACTTAGTATCACCAAAGTTATAATTTTTAAAACGTATCTCACAATTATGACTTAAATTATCTGAACTTAAATTATTTTTGTCTACAAAATGGCAGAAAATTGTTTTCCTCTTTAATAAAAACACTTTTAATTAGAAATGTCCTGCAGGTTGGACTGAAACAGGTCGACAGTTCTTAATAAAAACCCAAACCAAACCTGGAGTCACGTCATATGAACAGCATGATATACGAGTAAACAACATATAATATAAACCAAACTTTTATTCCATTCAGGAAACCCAAACATTAAAAATAAATGTAAAAGAAATAACGCAAATAATGTTTGAAGAATGCTTCATATAAAACCAGTTCACCATTAGACTGTGTGGAAAACAGATCATTTAAAATTCAATATATGGAATAAAGTTATAACTTCCAGGCTACAATTTAACAGATTATTTGTAATTGTCACAATAAATGGAGAAACCTAAAATTATTTTAGGTCTTCATTTACAATGTAGATGAAGTCCATTCGCCTTTCCTTCGCCACAAAAGCCTCTGTTACTTTGTTGTAAAAGTCCTCCTTATTTTCTTTCAGTTTTAAAAGTCTCTCCGCCTCAATGGAGATGATGGCCAGGGAGGAAAGTCGTCCTGAACCGGTCCGGTTCCGACTGTATGTTTTCAGTCTTTTCAGCGCAGAGAATGACCTTTCCACGGACGCTGTGGCTGGAACAGTGAGCGCCAGCTGGAGTAACTTTGTCGCCTCAGGAACAGTTTGTAGCAGATCCTTCTGGGCCAAAAAGCTGAGAAGCTGTCCAGGAGATTTGCATTCATTCCTCACCGTTTGTGAGCTGTACAGTCCGATTAGATCAGCCTTTAGTCTGACAAAGTCAAAAAACTTTGCATATTTCGACAGGCTCTCCAGTTTGGTGTCATCAAAGTGTTTTGACATCTCATTAAGTTTTGTACAGTCGACCAAACCAAGAAAAGCCAGCTCATCAAAATGATCAAACCTAGCTTTCAGTTGAACACTGACGTTGTCCAGAATGTTATAAAACATTCGTTTTCTCTCATCTCTGACCGACTGATTTCTTCCGCTGTCGTTTAGGCCAAGTGTGTTGCATTTCTGCTCAAATCGCTCATACAGTGCGTTAAACTCCTGTCTCATGCTGTCAACAACTCCAATCGTGTCCTGGATTCGCGCACAACAATACCCATTGTCCATGATTTTGGTTTGCAGCACTCTAAAAAGTGCATCGGTTTCACTGAAAATGACCTCATATGCCATAATCAAAAAGCACGTTGATGCTTTTGACAGCCATTGATCATATCCAGCAGCCATCATTAGAGTGTCATTATCCCAGCTGTCAGGATTTTCAATCATGATATGGAAAACAGCACGCAGGTCAGATTGGTACATGCTCGTTGTCTGCAGCAGCCGAGAAGTTGAACTCCATCTCGTGGGTCCTGCTCTTGGTAAGCGCCGTTTCACAACATCATCCAGTAAGTGGGCGCGCTTCGTGGACTTGCTAAAAAATGACCCGAGTCCCTCAAGCGTTTTAAAAAACGTTCTACTCTCAGGCATACATTTTGCTGCATGCAACAGCACAAGGTTCAGTTTGTGTGCATAACAGTGTGTAAACATGGCCGCGGGCACCTTCTCTTTAATTCTGGCCTGCAGCCCATTGAGCTCTGACGTCATCACAGCAGCTCCGTCATATGTTTGAGCCACTAGCTTTTCAACACAGCTGTATTTCTCCAACACTCCCAAGACATACTTAGCTACAGCAGGGGCTCGTCTGTCATCACTGACGTCATCAAATCCCAAAAACGCCTCCTTCACGTCACTTGTAGCCACATATCGCAAAATAACAGACATCTTTGCCTTGTTTGTGACGTCAGTTGTCTCGTCTACCTCCACAGCAACAAATGGGGCAGCATTAATCTCTGTTTTAATGTCATTTCTAATCACATCACCGACTGCTTCAATTAGATCGTCCCGTATTCTATTTGACAAGCCAGAAAACACAGTGGATGTCTCCAAATGTCTTGCTAACCTTTCATCTTTTTCAGCAAAAGCATGTAATAGTTCTGCATAGTTGCTCCGATTAGCAGAGTTTGTCCTCTCGTCGTTAAATACCATCTCCTGTTTAGCCAGGAAGCAGGTTGCATTGATAAAGTCTTTCAGAATCTCCCGGTTCTCCTTTACCTTAGCATTGTGGATGCTAATATTGAGTCTCCGCTGTTCGTTCAAAGCCAAATCCATCCTGGAGCTTCCAAAAGTTTTTAAAGCAATCTGGCTTTGGATGTGGGTGGTGGATCTCTCGTGTTTGCTGAGGCTTCGAGGTAAATTCTTCAGGTCACAGTATCCCGCGTTAGCCCAGACATTGTCACAAGTTGAGAACAAAAGGCAGGGAAAGCAGTAAAGGCGGTTTTTCGCAGGACAGCCACACAGCCAGTCTTTCCGGGAGTACCACTCCGTTTGGAAGGAGCGAGTTACCTTCTGACCGGAAGTTTGAAGCAAATCTTTCAGCTCCGGCGTTGGTCTTCCGTTGTTAATCACTTCCCTTTTTGACTGAAAGTCCAGTTTGGAGAAATTTTTAAGCTTAGATATATAATCCTCTTCCATTTTGGCAGGCTGATGGAGCAAAACACAAAAATTAACGGCTCGCGGCAGCGCACGTGACTCTCACTCGCCTCTGCGCGGACAGACGCAAGCAGCCGTTGGCTCGCGTGCGCCCCCTCCGGTGCGGCGGAGTACTGCACTGCCTCAGCCTTTTCACTGAAAACTAAATATGTCACTAACAAACATTAAACTGAAATGATTAAAGACATGAGCCAGACTGTGGAAAATCAGGGTATATAAACGTATAAGCAAACATTATATTGGCATGCGACGATTGCATGTATTGACCCAGTTTTCACCCTCGTATTTGAACAGGAAATATGCAATTTCAGCGATTTTGACTATAAAAATGTTCGAAAATAGTCATAAATAAAGATCAGTGGACAAATATTTATATTCATTTTATGTTATCATTTTTTCTCTGCCTCCGCTGATCGCTTGTCCCTGCTAAAATATCTATTTAGAAATGCATTTTTACGTGTTTTAGTGTATTTTTATAATTTGGTCTGAAGCAGATTTTGTTGACATTTTCCATGATGTCTTTTTTATTTATTCTGTTTGGATGTTGTTTGATGCAGATTTAATTTAAACTTTACTGCTTATTTCTTTGAGCTAAAGTTTGTCCGTTTTCTTCTCAGGAATAATGGTTTTTTGTTTGTTGGGTATAAAAGCTTCAGGATCATTAGTTTTATTATTTTAATGTAAATAAAACAGCAGCTTTTAATATTTATGGATTAAAAACAACAAACAGGTTTTACTCGTTTATTTATTTAGAGTCACATCAGATTATTTCCTTCGAGTCTGAAGCTGTTTGGATCCACAGCTGCTTTCATAGTCGACGTCTTCTTCTTCTTCTCTGGTTAAACAAAAGTTTTCTTTAAAAAAGAAACCAACATCGTGCGTTTTTACCGCGTCGGGTCAGTCCTTTAGTCGCAGTTCTGAGAGTCATTTTTAGGTTCGTCGTCATAAAGCGTCGTAGTCGTCGTCGTCTTCGTGCTTCCTCTTCAGCGACTCGCCGCCGGCGTTCTGCGACACCATGTTGGTGGTGATGAGGATGTTCTTGGAGCCAATCAGAGACGGGTTGATGAGGACGTTGGGTACGGCGGGGGTGGACGGCGTGGCTGTCGAGACGAACAGGAAGAGGCAGAGCGGGTTGTTGGTGAAGATGGAAAAAAAATAAATCTGTCCTGAATCGTCTGTTTCTGAGAAATAAGTTTAAAAAGAACAAAGTCTAATTTCTTTAATATCTTAGAAAAGTTGGTATTAATTTATGTAAGAAAAACACCAGGAACTCAGAACTCCCTGTCAGTAAAAATAACATTTTTAGGACAAAAAGCTGTAAAAGTTTAATTTAAATTGTGTTTAACTTCAAACCGGTTTTGTTTTGGTTCTTACTGGTTTTGGTGGTGGCCGTCTGGGAGGGCGGGGGGATCTGAACGGTGAACCTCTGACCCGTCAGAGACACCGGAGCGCCAACTTTAGTGCTGACCGACTGGACAGACGGCGTTCCTGTGGGACACACGGGACAAATGGGTCAAACGGGTCAGGGTTAGTTCTCAGGTCCTGTCCGGCGTCTGCAGCCTACAGAGACTCACCGAGGGTGGGTGTGGTGGGCCGGCTGGAGACGGCGCCGACGCTGAGGCGAGGTACCGATATCCTGCCGGCAGACGGCGCCACCTGCAGGCGGAAACAGAGTTAGACAGAAGGAGGATGAGGAGCGGCGGCCGTGTAAAGAAGAAGAGCTTCACCTTCTTCTGGATGGATTTGAGTCTGTAGTTCGGCGCCGTCAGACAGTAGCGGTCCGGAGGAAGTCGAGGGCCGGTGTACGGTTTGATGAGCGGCAGCGGCGTCTGGTTCTTCTGTCTCGCAATTTCCAGCAGGAACTGAACCCAAAGAGCAGAACCGGGTTTAGATCTTTACGGCTGAAGAACCAACATGAAGGAATCAAACTTTAATTCACAGCCGGAGGAAACGGATCAAACTTCCTCCTCGTCTCACAGGAATCAGATTATTTTTGTCTGTTTCTGATTTATCAACGAAACGGAAACTTAAAAGTGTTTTCTTTCTGATAAAAATGATTTTAACTTCAGTAAACGAAGAACCTAAGGTGGTTTTAGAACCACAGGAACTGATGTTTTTATTTTTATTGTTTAATTGCATTGTGATTGTTTACAGAAATAAATTGAACAGAAACGTTTGACTGGTTGGTTTTAACTTTAAACCTGATTTAAGAACCAAACGTTCCTTTCTTGTTCTGAAGGAACTGATTCCTGACAGATTTAAAATCTTTAAGTTTAAACTGATTTGAAGTTTTGGTAAAAACTTCCTGATGTTTTAAAAACGTCCGCTGCGATCGGAGCGCCGGAGGCTCACGTCTCGAGGCGGCGGCGAGGTGAACGACTGGTCCATGCGGCACTGGATGGCCAGTTTGATGTCGTCGGCGTCCACGTTGGACTTCTTGGCATGCGTGGCGTAGATCTTGGCGTCTTCGATGATGGTTGTAACATATCCTGCAGACAGGGAGGTAAAAACGACGTGACTCCGCTTCATCCTGTGAGTTTAGGAGCCCTGACTGAGGTCAGAGGTCAAAGGTTAAACTATCCCTCTGAAACTGAGACAAAACCTCTTAAAGACCCTCAGGTCCAGAAAGTTTCTGACAGATTCACAGGAAACCAGGACTCCAGAATAAAACCGTTAAAGTTTATTTTTCAGTAAACTGCTGATTCCTCTCTGATGGTTTTGCTCCTGAAATGATTTAAACAAACATTAAAGGTGAATAAAGGTCAGTTTTCTTACTGTAGGTGAACTCCAGCATCTGGTTGATGACCCGCGGCTCGTACTCCGTGACCCCCATGTCCTTCAGGATCTGGATCATCACCTGCAAACCGGGTCAGAACTCATCAGAACCCATCAGGACCATGAGGTTTACAGACAGACGTGGGACATGAAATACTGACAATTAAAGCTGATTTATGGTTTTATGAAGTGTTCATGTTTGACCTGTGTGTAAACATAGAGATCCTTATTTTATTCTGGGAGAAGTCTCATTTAGCAAATTCTACAATCAATACGAAAAGCCTGAAGAGATCAAAGACTTTAAGGTAAAATATTTCCTAAATAATTTGCATAAATCCAACAGAAACTCGGATTAAAAGTTTTATTCCTTTAATTGATGTGAACTGTAAAAACTAAAAACCTCTTTAAGACGTTTTTAACTTTCAGGTGGAGGAATGTGTCCACCCAACAGTTTGATTTAGGCTGTAAATTAATTTTAATCTTATTTACAAACAGCTGAACAGAAAAACATCAGAAAATCCGGTTTGTGTTGAACCCAGAAACCAAATTCACTGAAACACCTCAAGGCTTCATTTCTGTAAAATCAGCCCCGGAAACGAGAAAAAGAGACTTTAAAACACATTTATGCTCTCTCTATGAAACATTAAAAACTCTTAGGTGTTTTAAGGTCTGCTTCCATACAGAGCTAAATGCTAACAGATAGGCTAACCCGTTAGCTAACCGGTTAGCTTAGCTGCAGTTAGCTTATCTTCCGCGGCGGTTTGATGTTTCAGCAAAAAGATAAAAATAAAATCTGAACCTGAAGCATTTGAACATTTGTGGTGTGATGAACGATACCTGAGCATCTTTCGGGATTGTTTTCGGAGCGGACATTTTAATTTCCCCCCCGCAGCGCCTTCCTGTTTTCTTCTTCTACGGTTTTTTTTTATCAACGAACAACAACAAAGAGCGAAACTGACTCGATGCTGCCGCATACAGGCAGACCTGAGAACTGCAGGAGCGACGTGGCTTTAAGATTTAAAAATAAAAGATTATAGCAACAAATAAATAAATAAATAAATAAACAAAAAGCTAATAATCACTTGAAGATTTTAAAACATTAAAACATGAATAATTCAGAGGAAAAACAACAGAGAAGTTTACTGAGACGCCCTGCAGGAGGCGCTGCAGAACCACATAATCTTTGGGTTAAAGATTTATTTATTTTCTCTCAAACTTCATCTTTTTGCTCCATGGTATTGATTTTTTTAATTGTGTTTAAACAATAAAATAACTTACTCTAAAATTTAACATTTTTTGTAAGAATTACCACGTTTAGTCTCCAGGAAACATTTATTAAACAAATGATTGTTTTTGTTTCCTTTTTACTCAGATTCTTTAGAATAAATCAAGAACAAAGTAAGTCCTCATGGTGAAATAAATCAAAGTGTTTTTAGCTGTCTGTTGTTGATAAGACAAATCCTTCTGAGAAGCCATAAACGCGCCGCGTGTTGAGTCTTATCTCTTCCTGTGATGAAACATTCAGACGCCACGGTTTCACTTCACTGAAATAAACTTATTTTAACAGAAAAACTCCTGCAGCCGATGGCAGAACAGCTGAGATCAAACTGAGTTTAATCAGACAATCTCTGGTTTTTTGTTATTTTCATACTTTTGAATCTTTAGTTTTATTTTCATCAAACAGGCCTGAAGTCTTGGATTGGATCGGCTGTAGGGATGCTTTTAATTTGTCTAAAATGGAGACAGAATCTAAAGTCCAGGAAGACGACCGTCTGTCTGCTTCATGGTTTCTCATTAAAGCCTCTCAGGCTGAATTTATCCTGAAAGTCCAGCTTCAGATCCACAGAACCGTGAAGACGAGGATCTGAAGTTCAGGACGGTTTTTATTTCTTTAAAACTTTAAAAACTGTTTAAGAAACATTTGGTCACGTTGGTGAAGGTTAAACATTTGATCCAAAATATAAAATAAAACCCAGAAAACTTTACAGGAATTTCAGTTTAAATGAAAGAAGCTCTGTGTGGGGTCAAAGGTCATGGAGGATTTGCACTTCTGATGCTAAAATGCTAATTCCTCTAAAGGATGCTAATGTCTGTCTACTTACCCAGAATGCACCTGTGATGCAGTGTGAATTTTAACGCCATGATGACGGGAAACAGAGAGAGGAGGAGCTTCGGTTCGACACCAGAACCTCACCAGAACCTCATCAGAACCTCATCAGAACCTCATCAGAACCTCAGTTTCAAACAAACATTCAGTCCCGTTTTATCTTTTCCTTCCAAACATTCAAACCTTTTTATAACTTATTAAAGTTTTCTGGAGGAATAAAGTTTTCCTTCAACACCCTGAAGGTCAGACTGTGCAACGCTCAGAGAAATGAGCTCAGACACTACAGGTCTAAGGTCAAAGGTTGTAACAGGACAGTTAGAAACCGTCTGTGTTGGCAGCTCGACTCGGGTTCATCTGAAGGAACCAGAAGACTTCTGGACCAGAACCAGACCAAAGAACAGATGTTTACCCAGAATGCACTGCAGCTGTCAGCACGGTGGTGGAGGGCTGATGGTTTGGGCTGATTCTGGAGTCAGATGTGAGGCCATCTGTCCAGAACCAGAACCAGAACCTCAGAGAGCTGAAGCAACGCTGGAAAGAAGAGTGGGCCACAACTCCTCCACAACCATGAGAGACAAACAGGAACCTTTACTTCCTGCTCGTCTCGTCCCTGACGTGTCCCGCGGTGGTTTTGGACCATGAGAACCTTGACACCTCATCAACTGTACGCCGCTGAGTGTTTTTAAAATGATTAACTTTTACAGCCTCCTCGTGAGCGTCTCGTAAGCCGGGACGTTTCTGCGTCTCGTAAGCCGGGACGTTTCTGCGTCTCTTCAGGCGACGCCGAAGTCTCCAACGATTCTTTCTGTCAGAAATAAATCTAAGAATAAAAACGAGGAGTTTAGGTTTCCTGCAGGATAAACTTCACCGTTAGCCCGTCAGAGCAGGACGTTCTGTTCTGATCCGGTCACAGAACCCGTCTGGTTCTGATTCCCCTCGGGGTCACGATGAGGACAGGTGACGAACTCGGAGCGTTCGGTTAACTGGTTCTGGTTAACTATTGACTCGTTTAACCGCCTGCAGGTCAGAGAGGAAGAAGAACCGGGTCCAAACACGGAGTTCCTCTTCGGACTCGCTGCTGCGCTCATGTTTGTCTGCAGGAAGAAAAAATGCAAAAGGATCTGGATCCATCAGCAGAACCGATCCAGAACTGATCCAGAACCTGCAGCTGGGTTTGGATCCTTTAAACGATGCATTTACTGTCAGTCTGGAAACTGGATTTTCTCCAGATTTTGTCTAATTTTGGTCCAAATCTGTGGGTTCTGTCAGAAACAAACACCCCCACAGCATGAAGCTGCCCCCGCCGTGCTTCACCATCTGTCCAGCTTTAATTTAACAGTTTTTCAGATAACTCTGGACGTATTTCTGAACTCGGACTGAGCTCGGAGTCTTTGGAGTCGAAACGACAGATTATCAGCGGGACGAAGGTTAATGAGGGGAGCTGAGGGTAAAAGCAGGAAAAACTGATTTATTTCTGTTAAAGTCTCATTTCTCTGCAGCACAAACATAAAAATAATCGTTTTATTTCACCGTTAAAACATCAGAAGTTTGAGGCAGAATCAGTTCTTTAAACTTTAAGGTTTTATAACAAACAGATTTATTAATAATTAAACAGATAAATAAAGTTAGTATAAAATGTTTGAATGAAACTTTCTCTTTTTTTTACTCTCTCACTATAAACCAAAACAACAAAACTTAAAAGATTTAAGTTTCTCTAAATTAAATATTCATTTAATCACAGAAATAAACTTCCTGGATATTTTTAATTTAACCTAAATTCTGACAGAAACCTGAAATAAATCAATAAATCTGATAACTTTCATGTTTCTGTAAAAACACAAACATTAAATCTATAAAATAAAGTTTTCTTAGTTTTATTCTGGGAGAAAATGTGAATAAATGACGGAGTTCAGATTAAAACTTTATCCTCTGAACGGGCCGAGCTGCTGGTTCTGGTCCGGTCCGTGTTTACTCACAGGATTTATGGTTCTGCTCTGAGGTTCCTGAATGCATCATTTGTCCCTCCCGACTTCCTGTTTCCCACAGCAGCTGATAATTACACAAATAAAGCAGAAATGCATCATAGGAGCTTCTGATTGGACCAGAAACAAATTAAAAGAAAAAAAAAATCAAAACTTCAGAAATGAAAATGTTTTATTTGGAGATAAATCAGCTGAAATAATCTTTTTAAATAAAAATTACTCAGATCTAAACCAGAACTTTTACAACATTTTTACTAAAAGAATGAAAATAATATAAAAAAAACTACAGTAAATAAAAATATATAAATAAATTATTACCAAAAAAAAATCAGTTAATTTATTAAAATATTAAATTATAAAACATTAATTTAGACAATTTATAATCAAATTATACATTTCTAATGTCTAATAAAATACATTATATTCAGTAATTCTTTTAACATTTTTTTTCCATTTGTCAATATTTTATTAAAGGTTTAATTATTAAAATTTAACAAATCATAATTTATAAAACATAATTAAATAAATTTACAAAAATCTGAAAAAACATCTTGACTGAAAAATATTTATATTAAATTATAAAACAATTAATAATAATTTTATTGATATTTTTAGACCCAATAAAAACAGTCGGATGAATTATAAATAATAATAAATCTGCGTCTCGTTTTAACGCAGAGTTAAAATAATAAAAACTGATAAGAGACGAGGCGTTCACTGTCGGAGTGTTGTCCCTGAAGGCACCGCCGATGGACCGGGCCTCCAGCAGAACCGGTAGTCAGGTGTTGGGTATTATCTCTTTACGACAGTGGATGTGGCCCCTGAGGGCCGTATTAGGCAGCAGGATATTGTAAATGAGAGTTTATGGTAAAACGGCTCATAAACAGCCGGCTGTATGAACGTGGATCAGACGGCGAGCGGCGAGCGGAGAGAGTTATTATGCTCCTGCTGACTCACACGAAGCTGGAAACATCTTGGATCTGTTAAACGTTCCACCGCCGCTGTGGGAGGGTGGTTCTGGGGCCTTTACGCTCAGGCATCGGCAGCCATTTTGTGTGGTTGAGGTGAGACGCGTCCTGAAATGGCCGCCGCCGCTCAGCACCGGCCCGGCTCTGATCCACAGGAAACACCAAGTCCCTCTGGGTCTTAGGTCAGTTAAACAGTAATCAGCCGAGGCAGCGGCGCCGTTCTGGACCTCCTGGACCTCCTGGACCTCCTGGACCTCCTGGACCTCCTGGACCTCCTGGGCCTCCTGGACCCGGCCCGGCAGGCCTCGGCCCGGTGACCTTTTGACCCCGCAGATAAGAGGCGAGGATGTTGTTCCTCATTAACGCGGCTCACAGAACGCCGTCACCTCCGGGAGGAGCCATAAACTGACCCAAACCCAGAACCATCACAGAACCCTGACCCGAGCCCGGAACCCTCACAGAATGTTTTGGTGTCAAACTGATTAAAGAAAATAAAACTTTAAAGCGCCATTAAACCCGTTCCTCTGATTCTGTTCTCTGCTGGCGGGTCAGAACCAGAACCTGCGTCTCCTCAGGTTATCAGAACTCGTCCCGCCTCCACAAACATTTCTGCGTCTCTGAGCTGAAACCTTTTTACTGCATCCAGACCCTCATAAAGTTTATGGCTCTCCTCTCATTACCTTCTGTTTGTGTAGAAACGAGGCGTGAGCACAGCTGTTGCTGCAGCCATCATGGATACGCTCACATCCACCGCCCTCACCTGCCGGGGGGTTCACCTGGACCTGAGGTAAACCAGATCTGACCTCTGACCTCTGAACCCTGAGTCTCAGGTTCGTCCTCCTGTGATGACGGGACACTTCCTCAGGTGAAGTTCTTCAGGTGGGACTCGTATTTCTAACCTGTTTCGCTGTAATTAGTTATTTCCTGTGTGAGAGAAAGGTCATGTGACACCATGATCGGAGTGGGCGGAGCTTAAAGCACAGACTCTGGTTCCAAAAATCTGCTCCTGAAAACTGATCTGAGCTCTGACAACTGTTCGAACTGTTTGTTTCCTGTTCCACCTGAACGTCTCACAGATTGTTTACATTCAGCGCGTACCCTCAGTTCAGAATCACACATCAATATATGTGGAAAAATAAACTTTTTCAGACTAAATGTAAGAAATAAAATCCCTCAGATGAGTTGTCTTCCTTCTGCTTTAAATGATTCAGGCTGAGGACAGAAGAAGAAATCTTTAAAATAAATTACAAAAATAACAAAAATCAATCAATTCTAAATCTATATTTACACATCCTTTAAAATAATAACTCTATACAGACAAATAAAAGTCTGTTACTCTGTTTTATTTTGAAAAAAGTTTCAACGATGCAGATATAAACCAGAAACAAAAATTAAACGATTACATTTAGCAGTAAAACCAAATGAGAAATATGATGAAGATATTTTTAATGTTTCCCATCGTAGTTTAAATAAAACATCAGCAGTTTTTAAATATGAAGTTTTTTCTCTTTCTGAACAGTTGAAAGGGTTAACGCTCAGATTCTCCTCCTGAAGTCATAAAATAATCCAGCTCTGAATTATTTGTTATCATCAGTGGGTCAAGTGTTTTTATCTTTAAAGGACTTTATCTTCCTTCATATTTAAAGTCCTCTCATAATAAACAGTAGCTAATGATGATGTTGTCCCATAAAGACGCTTTTATTTTCAGGAATTTAAAGAAAAACAAACAAACTTTTATATCAGAGCCTTTCTTTGTTTGACATTTTACTGAAAAACACTTAAAACACATTTTACTTTGAAAGTTTTGTTTTAAATGAACAGTTAATTTTATAAAACCATGAATCTTTCTGCATGTTAAAGTTGTTATTATTAATAAAAGTACTTGTTGCAAATATAAAAAAAACTAATTAAAACGTTTATCCTGAACATTTTGAAGTCATTTACTTTAGTAAATTTCCTGTGTGAGAGAAAGGTCATGTGACGCCATGAACTTAAAGCTCCACCCACTTTCGTTGATTTGTTAATCTGAAATGCAGGTACGCATTCAACGTAAACAAATCTGTGGAAGCCTGGGTCATGTGACCCACAGCAGCTGTAGAACCTGGGAGGAAACATCTGTCAGGAGCAAACATCTGCAATCAATAAAGACTCAAACTTCAGCTGTTTTCAGTCACTTCGGCTGTTTTCAGTCACTTTGGCTGTTTTCAGTCACTTCGGCTGTTTTCAGTCACTTCAACTGTTTTCAGTCACTTCGGCNTGTCCCAGGTGTGTGTGTTGGTGTCCCAGGTGTGTGTGTTGTCCCAGGTGTGTGTTTTCTGTTGTCCCAGGTGTGTGTGTTGTCTCAGGTGTGTGTTGTCTCTGCAGGCTCGGTCCTCAGGCTCTGGTGTGGATCTCAGACTGCAGTCTGTTTGGTCTCCACAGATCAGACTCTGGTCCAGACAGACCTGAACAGCTCGGTGGAGACCACAGGTACGTCTCACCTGTTCTGTTTGTGTTCTCTTTGTGTTTTGGTATAAATACGACTTCTTTCAGCTGACGTCAGGCTTGTGCTGAAACTTGATGCTCGGCTGCAGGTGTCACCTGAGCGTCTCACCTGAGCGTCTCACCTGAGCGTCACACACAGCTGACCGCTTCAGACCAGCGTTTTAAGATTTCTGTTTTCTTTCATCTTTAGTTCTGCAGCAGAACAACCTTCTTTAGTTTTATTTATATATAAATACACATTTTATATATCGAACAATCAGAGTTGTTTGGTTTTTCCTGATCTTATTTTGCTTTTTGTCGAATCATTCAGTGATTTCCTAAACTCTGTAAAAGCAGAACAATCGAAGGTCTTTTATTTTTTATTTTTTCCAGCAAGTTAAGTTAAGAACCTGAAACAGGAAGCGTCTCGGGTTCTTCTGTTCCCTCCATGGGAATTGGTTCCTGGAATAGAATTTCCTCGATCTGATATCAGATGTTGTTGGAACAGAAAGGAGCCTCCTCCTGAAACCGGGTCACTGGAGACCAGAACAGGTTCTGGTTCCGGTCGGTAAAGAGGCTGTGATTCAAACAGATCGTCTCTTCATCCTTCAGTTTCCTCCGTGTCAGCGGCTCCTTCTGAGCTTTTTTCTTATAAAAGTTTAAATTTGTTTCTGCAGCTGAAGGTTTGAGGCTCCGTGAAAAAAGACTCAACCTGATGATAGAAGACGAGGATTTAACAACAAAAACTTCATGATGTCGATAAATAATTTAAACAAAACATTTGTTTTATGAAACATTTCCTCCTTTTTTTTAAAACAGCTTTAACTGTGAGTCCATACAAACAAGTAATAATATCTTAAAATGCCTAAAATTCTTAGTAAATATAATAAAACGTGCTTTTAAAGACTCATCAAGAACAAAGTTATAGATTTATCAGCTTTATGCATTTTTTTAAAGCTGAAGGGTTTTTATTTATGTATAAAAATTATTAAAAAAAAAGAGAAAATAATCATATTAATTAACTTTTATCCTCACTCCAGTCAGTAAAATGGTTGTTTTATTATAGTTTTTATATTATTTTCTTGGTTGTTTTCTCTCTTTGTTGTTGTTTGTGTTCCTGTTTCTTGTTTTTGTAGATTTATTTTGTTTTTTTAGTTGTTTACTCTTCTTTATGAAGCAGTTTCTTTTTGTTGCTTTAGTTTCGAGTTTGTTTTTAACATTTTAATCTTCTCAGAGGTTTCCTTTTTCTCGTTTTTAGTTTATAATTAGTTTTCACTCAACACCATGGATAAACCAGTTGGATTAGTTGAATTAGTCAATCAGCGAGTCGGGGAGTGAGTCGGGGAGTGAGTCGAGGAGTTATCTCTCCTCTGCGTCTCTGAAACTCGTTCTTGTTTGCGGAGTTAACTCGTGACTTGGTTCTGAACGTTGCTTCCAGGTGGGAAGTCCTTCTCCTCCTACAACATGTGGCTGGGGTTGATGCTGGCGCTGCTGTCGGCCTTCCTGATTGGTGGAAGCGTCATTCTGAAGAAGAAAGCTCTCCTCCGATTGGCCAGCACTGGACACACCAGAGCAGGTCAGCTCAGCTCGATGTTTAGAGTTTATTTTTGTACAAACGTTCTCCAGGAATGTTTAATGGATTTATAATAAGCTTTTATTTGGATAAATCCATGGAAACATTTTATTTTCCCACATTTTCTGGTTTGAGGTTGAAGAAATGGTTTTAACTTGTCTTGGTAAAAACAGAACAGAACCCTGATCCAAGCCCAGAACATCACAGAACCCAGCTTTTGTTGTCTTCTTTGTGTAGCCTCAAAACATGATCCTACCACCACCATGCTTTACACTGGCCACAGTGTTCCTGTTGTTGAGGTTGAGTCTGTTTTTTGTTTTATTCGACCATTAAAGGTTCTTTCTGAAGCCCAGACCCCCGCAGAACCGGGATTTTCTCTTTGGTCCAGTGCAATAAACACCTGGACTCTTGATGGAGTCCAGGTGTTTATTGGACTGGACTCTTGGTCCATCTGGACTCTTGGTCCATCTGGACTCCTGGTCCATCCGATCCAGGTTTCTGCCGTTTGAGGGTGGTTGAAGTCAAAGTAATCTCTGTTCCACGTGGTTCTGTTGATGAATGACGGTTCTTGATGCGTCTCCGGGTCAGAGACGCCATCTGAGCAGCCTTAACCCGCTCCCTGAAGTTCCTCCAGACTCCTTGATGTTCTGCTCTGTGGAGGAGAAACCTGAGAACCCGTTCAAGCGTTCTTTGAGGACCTTCAGTTTGTTTTTCTCACACACTTGGTTCCCAGCTGGAGATCCTCTGAACATCTTTGCTCTTCAAACAGGAGCTGCTTTTGGACCCAGTCAGGATTTTAATCACTGGTTTGAAACAATTTTGTTGGCGTGACAGAAGCCAGGAGTTGATCATTAACAAATCAAGTAAAGTTTTACAAGTCAGAAGCAGTGTGTAAAGAAATAAAAGCCGGTGAAGGAGTGACTTTGTTCTTTTATTGAGATCGTTTAAACTGAAAGTCTCTAAAATCAGATTGTTCTTTAATTGCAGCTGCAGACGGTTAATTTAAAGGAACCCGTGAGTTTTATCTCCTATAAAGATAACGGTGGAACCAGATCTCTTATCTGGTCCATCAGGATTTGACTTCCAGGAATGCGGCGCCTGCTGATTGTGTCTGTTAATGTTTCCTGCAGGTGATGGAGGATACGGCTACCTGAAGGACTGGCTGTGGTGGGGAGGCCTGTTAACCAGTAAGCATCCTGTTCCTGTGTGACCTTTGAACTTCTCGCCGCTCTGTGGGGCGATCTGAGCTGTGTCGGGTTGATTCAGACGCCGGGGGGGCGGGGTATTTCTACCTGCGGTTCTACAGGTGTGTTGGCACGACGCCAGGGCGAAAAGTCATCAGCAATGACCTCTTAGAGACTTAGAATGACTCACAGCTGCTACCACATAAAATATCTGAGCTGTAGCCTTTTCTGTTTGCTAAGGTTGGTCAGCTGTGGCAGCCATCTTGCCTCAGGCTGATGTACGTTCTGGTAATAACCTTTCTGGTGGTTCATGAGATATTTTGCTAATAGACAGTTTCTGTCTCTGCAGTGGGAGCCGGGGAGGTGTGTAACTTCGCCGCCTACATGTTCGCCCCGGCCACCTTGGTGACGCCGCTGGGCGCTCTGAGTGTCCTGATCAGGTAACGAAGCGGCGCCTTCGAGCCAGGCGGGCAGAAACACCTGGAGCAGACCGCTCGTTGATAAACGGTCCATGTTTTGTGTTTCAGTGTAGTTCTGTCCTCCTACCTGCTGGGGGAGGTGTTGAACGTCGTCGGGAAGCTCGGCTGCTTTCTGTGCGTCCTCGGCAGCATTTTATTGGTTATTCATGCTCCGCAGGAACAGGAAGTGAAGTCACTGCAGGAGATGGCCAGCAAGCTGCTGGAGCCCGGTGAGAATACGAACCCTGAGACCACCCGGGGACAGTGGGGGACATACAGCTGGCTGAGGGACATCCTGTCCTGTCATGACGTTAGCAGTTTTTCTTATTCAGACACTTTTCTATAAACTCTGAGAAAGAAAATGTCCTAAAAGCAGCAGAACAGTCAGTTTAGATGGTAATAGTTTTGGGATCATTTAAAACCTAAAATCAAATCTTAGTCGTGTTTTCTCCCGGTGTCTGTGACCCGTCCTGTTTTTATTTTCACTCCGAAAAAGTTGTTTGACAAACTAAAGTTTAGTTGTTGTCATTTAGTTGGAATTTGACCCAAGACGTCTTAAAAGATGAAACAAAAAAAACCAAACTTTTATCAGATTAGAATCATTTGTCATAAAAGTTATAATATAAAATAAACCCTTTAAATTCTTCCATATCGTTCTGACGTTACTTTAAAAGCAGGTCTTCCCTCAGGAGGATCTGTGGAGATGTTTGGATTCACTCCGATGACCTCAAACCTTCAGTCTTCAGCCCGACGGCAGCAGCGCCACAAACCCAAAAAAACCTGTTTTATTCTCCAATAATTACATGACGGCGGCCAGGAGAGGAACCGTGGTTCTGTGAGGGTAAAGAGATGGTGCTGAGATGTGCAGTATGAGTTTCAGTGATGATTGACAGTTCCTCATGGACTACAATGTTGGGAACATCAGTAGTGAGAGTAGGGAGCAGGTGGAAGAGAAGCTCTGTTGCTGTTGGATTATTTTAGGTAAAAGCTTCTTTATTTATTTAGAAAGATGAAACAAAACCAGAACCCATCTTTATTTTTGAGGTCCAGCCTGATGCTTCAGGATCGGTTTACAGAACCAGGGCAGCCAATGTTGACACAAACCTCCTGAACGTTCTGTGTTCCTGTCAGGCTTCCTGGTGTACGCCGTGGCGGTGCTGGTTCTGTGTGCCGTGCTCGTCGTGTACTTCTGTCCTCGGTCCGGTCGCTCCAACATCCTGATCTACATCAGCATCTGCTCGCTGCTGGGAGCCTTCACCGTGTCGTCCGTGAAGGGCCTCGCCATCGCCATCAACACCGGTGAGACACTGCTCATGGCTCCATTTTGGGTCCAGAAGAGGTGGATTGTGGGAAATGTTTCCACCGTGCAGCTTTAATCTGGTGTGTTTTCTCTCGGGTCAGTGGTTTATGATCTGTCGGTGCTCGCTCATCCTCTTACCTGGATCCTGCTCCTCACGCTCATCGTCTCCATAGTAACGCAGGTAAGGTCACCTTTGTGAGAGGGTGTGTGTGTCTGCATGAGGCGGACCATCAGGCCGTCAATGTGGGGCAGGGGTGTCCAGTCCTGGTCCTGGAGGGCCGCCGTCCTGCAGGTTTAAGGTGTTTCTGCTCTGACTCACCTGATCTGAAGGACCTGAGGAATTAACAAACTTCTGCAGAAGCTGAAGACCTGCTGAGGAGCAGAGGAACATCTAAAACCTGCAGGATGGTGGTCCTCCAGGACCAGGACCAGGATTGGACACCACTGGTGTGGGGAAATGTAAAATATTAACCATAAAAGAATCAGTTTTCCTGACTTTTACTGTTTCTAAGTTTGTGTTTCAGTAAAATGATCATTTTTGTTTTATTCTATAACCTAATGACAGCATTTCTTTTAAACTCCAAATAAAAATCTTGGAATCTCAGGAAGAGATCAACAATGAATCTTTGGTGCAATAATCTGACTTTGAATCCCAGCCTGCATGAATCTTCTCTGTTAGGAGACTTTCTGACCATCCATCTTCCTCATCATCACATTCCAGAGGTTCTCAGCGGGGTCCAGGTCTGGATCTGATGGTCCTTCATCCACACCTGAACCTCACTGAGAACCAGAAAAACCCAAACTGAACCCTTCTGTTCCTCACTCTGAACTTCTCTTTTCACCTCCTTTGGCGTGGGCAATACCTGAACAAACAACTTGTGTCTGTCTGCAGGTGAACTACCTGAACAAGTCTCTGGACACCTTCAACACCCTGCTGGTGTACCCCATCTACTACGTCCTCTTCACCACTGTGGTTCTGTCCACCTCCATCATCCTCTTCCAGGAGTGGAGCAGCATGGCCGCCGTGGACGTGGTCACTACGCTGGGCTCCTTCCTGGTCATTGTGGTGGGCGTGGCCATGCTGCACCTGTTCAGGGAGCTGCAGGTGGGCGTTCCCTCCCCGTTAACCTCCCTCTGCAGATAAACTGAAGCTCCTTTTCTTTGTGTTTAATAAAAAATAAACTTGATGCAACCTCACGCAGAATGTCTGTTTTTGAATGCAGATTACGCTGAAGCAGCTGACCAATCAGCTTTCTCAGCCAGTGGAGAGGGAGGGGCTTACAGAGGACGCCTCAGCCCAGGGAGGAGGAAGAGGAGGGAGGAATAAAAAGGAGGATAAATATGGACTGATGGACAACGTAGTGATAGAGAGCCTGCCTCCTATGAGAGAGGAGGGACCGAGAGTCTTCATCATCAGCTGAGGAGGAGGAAGAGGAGGAGGCTTTTCTTACTTTAATCTTCAGCACTTTTTAAAACTGTCAGCCTTTAGTTTAACAGCGTTTCAGTTCACCTGTGCGTCCATCATGTTTCTTCAAACGTCGCTCCGTTCATCGAGTTCACAAATCAGACAGAAATATTCCTAAATTTATTCACATGGCGAGTTTAAAAGAACCAAAACATCTACGATCGACCAATAAGGAACTAAAATTAATAATCCGTCCTGTTTTTAGACCAGCTGTTTCCTGTTCAGACTCATTAAACAGTTTTAAACCACAGATCTGTAAAAACATCTTAAAGTGAGGTGGACTGACACCGGAGAGTATCTGTTTTATTATTTTTATTAGCAGATGTTTGATTTAAACTTTAATCATTTCAACCAACTGTTGACCTGAAACATGATCGGACTTCAGATCTTTGATGATTCAACCTTTTGTTTTTATTTATATATTTCCTCTGATTTGTAGCCAGAGGCCCTGAGAGTCGATCGTTTTGATCACGATGAAGGAAGAAATCCGAACTGTGTCGATTTAAATCTGTTCCTCTGAGCTGAAGGCTGCAGGTTATGAAGCAACAGGATTAACCCGTTAATGTCCACGCCGCGGAGACGGGCGTGTCCGAGGTGCGGATGGTTTTTATCACGACTTAAAACCAGATAATCTGACTGAAATGATGCTTTACCGGACTGACGTCGTGTCTCTGTTAGAATAACTGCAGCTGTTAGTTTTACACACATATCTGCGGGAGGTTTTCTGCTTCCTGTTGAAGGACGAGTCCGTCCAGAAGACAAAAGATTTGTAGTTTTATTTGTTCCAGAAACAGATGAAAGAAGTTCAGGTTTAAAATGACTTCAGCTGATTGAGCCGAAGACAAACTCCTGAAAACTTGTTGTTACTGCAAATTCACATTTTCTTTGTTTGAAAAATGAGGAAAAAATAAAACTATCAAAGAGTTCCTCAATAAAATAAAACATTTTCAAACCCGTATTCTGTTTGTAAAACTCCAGGTTTTGTATAAATGTGGATTTTAAAGTTTTTTTCTGTTTTTGCTGAAAACGTCTCAGTTGATGAAGCTCAGAGGAACAACTGATTTTATTTGTTGTTTGTACGTTTGTTTAAAAATGTTTAAAATAATTTCTTTAAAGAACTGAAATCAGGAACTTGTTTAGATTTTTTATCTATTTAAACTGAAGTAAACTTTCAGCTCTTATAAATTTGAATTGTTTGTTTGTTTCCTCCTTAGACTCCGACTGAATAAACAACTGATTCTTAATAAAAGCTTAAATGTGTTTCTAAGTTCCTATTTCATTTTTATAATCTGGCAGAAAAGGAAGTTTCCAAACCTTTTGTTTTTAGAATATTTGAGTTGATTTCAGAGTCAAACATAAAGATGTAGAGTGAAATAAAAGGCATCGATCTTGTTCCAGCAGCAGAGAACGACTAAAATAAATCTGTCCCACCTGTGGTCCTGACCTGTGTTGGACATCAGTCCTGTCTGTCTAATGCAGAGGGAAATCCCTAATGGAAGCCAGGCTGTTGGATCCTCAGTGGACTTGTTATCCAGCAGCCAAAACATCAGGAAGCCGACTATCAGACAGGAAACCATCTGCACAGCTGGTGTTTTAGATCTTNCATACTCCAACAGACTGAAATATGGAAGTGATTTCTGCATTCAGACCAGTTTCCTCAGCAGTAGTTACAGCTCATCTGTCTCTGGTGGAATATTTGAATTAGCTTTCGTTTTGTTTTCCTGGGCAGCCATTTTTCACAGATGCATCAACCGAGGGAACCTGGTTCAAAGGAACCGAGTCGGAGGACTTTAGTCTAAAGAACAAATGTTCTGTAAGAACAACTGCTGTGGTTTTACTCTCCGTGTCTGTGTGGTAAAAGAACCGATGGGGTTTCATTCTAATCTCTTCAAATTAAGGACCAAGACGTCCTCGGCCAACGTTCACATGTGGGGATTAAATGGTTCTTTTTAAGTTCTTCATGGGCACAACGTGGACTAAAATACGGGCTGTAAGCGGGATGTTCTGCAGGTTCCTCAGTGGTCTACAGAACCCGTCTTGGTTCAGCTTTATGCATCACACGAGAACTAGAAGAGTAAAAACATCGGGTCTGAGTGGTTCCATAATGGTTCTATCCTGGGCTTCATGTTGGTTCTGACCCAAGACCCAAAACCAGACTTGAGGACCTGACCCAAGGACCTGACCCGAGGACCTGACCCAAGAACCAGACCCAAGAACCAGACCCAAGAACCTGACCCGAGAACCAGACCCAAGAACCTGACCCGAGAACCAGACCCAAGAACCAGACCCATCCTGGGCTTCATGTTGGTTCTAACTGACCCAAGACCCAAGACCAGACCCGAGGACCTGACCCAAGAACCTGACCCAAGGACCTGACCCAAGAACCAGACCCAAGGACCTGACCCAAGGACCTGACCCAAGAACCAGACCCATCCTGGGCTTCATGTTGGTTCTAACTGGAAAACATTCATTAAAAACCATCTGGGTTCAGTTTCTACCTCCTGGATTCTTCTGTTCATGCAGAACTCGATGGTAGGTGGTCCTGGACCTTCAGCAAACTGAAGGACTAATGTGTCTCATCTCGAGGTTCCTCCATAAATTTACGTCTGCAGAGGAAACTGGATTCAGGACCGGATTAAATCCCGATCATTCAATCATTATTTACCTCTTTAGTCTGAAAAATACCAACTACAGGACAGAAAATCATCAGTCACTTTTACAATAAAGCTTTTTTTAATACAAATTACATTTCAAATATACAAATGATGAAGTGTTTAAGAAAGAAAAGCATCAGCGATCTGTTCCATAAATCTGGTGAAGTTTACACAACCTGAAGATAAATCTGGGCCATGAAATGTCTCCATCCAGGTCAATTTAAATTATTTTAGATTTCTTTTAGTTTGGTATAAACAGAACGAGAACAGATGAATTAATAATTCTTGAATGTTTTAGACAAACTGCAGACCTGATCCGACCCGAACAAACATTTTACCCATCCGTCCCTGATCAGAACCAGCGCCGTCATGTGAACACAACAGAACCTCCGTCAGCAGAACTGAGTTTTCATCAGGCAGCTGTTGGTCAAACCTAAACCGAACACAGAGCCGAAGAGTTCGCTTCTCTGAAAGCTGCTGAAGTGACGATTTACTGAATCAGAACAGAACTGTGGAAAAATCTAAACCTGGGTTTTACTAAAGACAACATGAGTTTATTCAACAAACTGACTAAAGTTTAACTGGAAAAACAAGAATAAAACACAGACTTCTGAAGGCATCGGTCAACAAAACCTGGAGGTTTTTAAATATTAACCTGGAATCACCTTAAATATCCTTAAATCAAACTGAAGTAACTTTGGTTCGGAGTTAAAGCTCCAAGAAAACCAAGAAACAAGACGGATGGACGAACTGATGGACGAACTGATGGACGAACTGATGGACGAACTGATGGACGAACTGATGGACGAACTGATGGACGAACTGTTGGACGAACTGATGGACGAACTGATGGACG
>NC_051444.1:612164-616449 GCF_001649575.2 Kryptolebias marmoratus
GAGGACCAGACCCGAGGACCAGACCCGAGGACCAGACCCGAGGACCAGACCCGAGGACCAGACCCGAGGACCAGACCTGAGGACCAGACCAGAGGACCAGACCTGAGGACCAGACCAGAGGACCAGACCCGAGGACCAGACCCGAGGACCAGACCCGAGGACCCAGCCCGAAGACCAAAGCCTTCAGTTCAAAATAAAGGGGAACCAAACACCAGAAACCTCCAAAAACCATCAGGGAACTTCTGTGAAGTGTCCACCTGAGCCTGAGCCTGGTCCTGGTCCTGGACCGGGACCAGACTGAGGGACACAAACTTCTGGTGAAACAAGAATAAAATATTTTTTTTTAAAATAAAATCAAACGTCTGTTGGAGTTCTTCCTCTCAGCTGTTGACGATCAGACAGACTGAACTTCCTGTTTCAGCCGGATTTCACAATAAAAGAGAAGAGCTCCTGGAGGGATGTGGACGTCGGCCATGTTTAGAGTTTTCAGAAGCAGGCCTCAGGATGTGAAGAGTTTCAGTTTTCCTCAGTACTCCTCTTTGATGTTCAGCGCCAGAGACGGGGACACCAGGCCGTTGTTGCCGCTGCTGCTCGTCACCATGGCGACGCTGCTGCCGCCGTTTCCGTGGAGACCGCCTCCCCCTCCTCCGGCGCCGGCGGTCGGAGGGGTGGGCGTGGTGGTGGAGGAGGCCGGCTGCTGCAGCTTCTTCTTGTTCATCTTTCGCTCCTTCGCTCGTCGGTTCTGGAACCAGATCTTCACCTGAAAACGTTTGATTTCCGTCAGAACTTCAGCTGCTCCACAACCGCAGCACCACCATACGGGACTGTTACACAACCACACGGTGCAGTTTGATTTATGCATAGATCTGACCTAAACTGTAAATGAAAATCTAAACATTTCTGTGTTTTTAGGTTAATATTTGTCTGAGTCGGAGCGTTTCACCGGGTTAAAGCGGGACTACCTGTCTCTCAGACAGACTGAGCGTCGTGGCGAGCTCCGCCTTCCTGCGGATGGTGATGTATTTGCTGTAGTGGAACTCCTTCTCCAGCTCCAGGCGCTGGTGGTCGGTGTAAACCACCCGGTACTTGTCTTTGGTTCTGGTTTTTCCATCTGCAGGAACACAAAACACTCAGGATTCAATCGGTTCTGCAGGAGATGGACCTGAGTCCGACCTTTAGACAAAAAATAAAAACATTATTGTGTTAAAGTCACAGAATTTAATGGACGGTAGGTTTTCTGATGTTATAAAACTCTGTGAAACATCAGGGCTCAGTCCTGGGACTCCTGACATTCATTAATCAAACTGTTTCTAACGTGACGCCGACGACCTCCTGCTCTGTGACCGGGCTCTCCATCAGCTCTGACCAGCTTTATCCCCCGTTTGTTCGCAAACAAACATAAATAAACCCCTGAACCTCCATCTTTTATCACTGTCATAATTCTGCTGCAAGTTCTTCTGATTTATCGACTCGTTTCATATTAAAGAACTTCAGCTGCCTGAAGGAAGTGATTATTTGCCGCCACGGTTCCAGCTGAGCGGCGTGAAATCACACCAGCTGTTAGTATGTAAAAACATGAATGAAGTGAGAGGAGTCGTAACGTTTTATATTCCTCGTCGTAAAGCTGGGACAGAAAGCGTCATGGCGCCGGGTTTTCGCCGCAGGATGCCTGGATTCAAATGTCCGAGCTGCCTCGGCTGCATTTGCATGAATTTTATCAGCTTTTCTTCACCCACATTGCAGCTGTGTCTGTCACTCCCTGACTGCACTCCTAACGGGACAGGCAGACAGAAACACCGATCAGAACTTCTTGAAGGTTCTGATGGTCCCACAGGTTCAGGTTGATGGTTCTACAGAGTTTATGGAAGAGATCTGAAGAGTTAAAAAGAGCCTTCACTTCCTGTTTGGAGAGTTTGGGTGTGTGACCTCTGACCTCTGACCTCTGACCTCTGAGAGGACACCCTCAGTCCTCCAGCAGAGACACACTGGGTGGACGGAGACAGAAACACTGAAGTCTGCAGAACATCTTTAGGTCTGGCCTCTTTGAAGAACTTCTTTAGAAAAGCTGTGAGCATACATTACCCAGAATGCTTTGCTTTCACTTATTTTAAATAAACCTGCCTCCATTCTGTTTTATTTTGTTCTTTCATTTCCTGAACTTAAACAATAATTAGAATCCTTAAAAATGAGTTTTTAAATAAACTTTCTAATTTACGTCTAAGGTTGTCCCTGCTGTCCCACCTGTCCCTCTTGTCCCACCTGTCCCTCCTGGTGGGTCAGGGTTCAGGTGTTGGAGGTAATTAAAGGCCCTCAGCTCTGATTCAACATTAACTCTAAACACACAGCAGGTGAGGACATGACGTGTCCCTGATGTGTCCCCTGGCATGTCCCCTGAAGTGTCTCTCTTCTTTAAACACTCCACTCGGGCTGAGCTCTAAGCCGTCTCTGGGGAAAGACTCAAAGTCAAAGCTTTTAGTTTCAGAGGAACATCTGTCCGAGGCGTTTCTGCTCGGCTTGTCTGACAGAAAAAACCAACAGTTGGATCCAAACTGAGGAGCAGAAATCAATACGTTCTGCAGGAACAGGACGTTCTGCAGGACAGGGATGAGAACCGACTGAAACAGGACGGGCTGCAGGACAGGGATGAGAACCGACTGAAACAGGACGGGCTGCGGGACAGGGACGAGAACCGACTGAATATCTCCAGAGTTTAGAAACGGAGGAAGTCGATCAATAATCAGATAATCAATCAGAAGAACTTTTGTTCTGTTTTTGTTCTTCTGATGAAACAGAACTTCTGTGGCTTCGGCCAAAAGAACTTCCTGGTTCCTCGTCGAAAATAAGAAAAGATTCAAAATGTTTCTGGGCTGAAACTAAAATAAATCAGATGATCTGCAGGTCGCAAAGAAAACTACAGAACTACAGAACTTTAGAACTACAGAACTCATTCTGATTTCAGTCTAAAGGTTCTGGTTCCAGAGGACTTTTCTGTTTTTAGAGAAGAACTCGAGACGCTGCAGGACAAACTGTCCTCAGACGGTTCTGACAAAAACTGGTTTCAGGTTCTGAACTGGACCCAACAGAATCGAGCTGCTGGAGAACCGGAGAACCGGAGGTGGATTTAGGTCAACTCTGTTGATCATTAAAGGTTTTATTCTTCTTTAAATCTCTGATGATTTTTTTTTTGCAAACATTTTAAATTCTTACCAAACAAATAAAACAAATTATTAAAATCAAACTCGGGAGTTTAAAGGTTTTATTTCTCTAAAATTAAAATGTTTTAAACCTTAAAACTGAGTTTTGTTCTTTTTATTTCGCCTGAATTTAAAAATTAAATTAAATCAAACTAAATGTTTCTGAAAACTGAAAAATGAAACGGTGTTTTTTTTGTTTGTTTTAATTTTTTACAGTTTAGTAAAAATAAATATTTCTGAAAATAAATATTTATATAATATTAATATAAAAATAAATATTTCTGAAATATTTATTTTAAATCAACTCAAAGATGATTTCTTGTTTCAATAATTAAAGAAAAAAAATCATTTCTTTAAAGTCAGAATTTAAAGGTTTATTTTAGGCTCTTCAGCTCCTGGTTTCATCGTTTTTATCCCGAACCCTACCCGGTTCGGGTCGGTTCGGTTCTGCCCGGGCAGCAGCAGAACCTCCGGTTTATTTTCCTGTTTTTAAACCTGAAAGAGGAGCTGCTGGGAGAAGTTTTAATCCGAATTCTTTCCTGGTTTATGGTTCGGCAGAAACGGTTCGGACCTCTTTCAGAACTGATGTTCGGCCCAACAGAACCGGAAGTTCGTTTAGGAGCTAAATGGTAGACAATTAAAAAATTTATCCTAAAAAATAAAATTAAATTAATTTATGATTAAATCTAAAGGAAACATTTTAACCTGAAAGTTTTTTTAACAGTCAGAAAAAAAGTTTTATTTTACTACAGAACCAGAACCAGAACCTTTAATAAATAATAAATGTTTTATTATTTTTGTATAAACTGGACCTCAGGTCGGTTCACTCGGAGCTGATCTCAGATCAGCTGATAATAAAATAATCTGCAGTTTGTTTTTAAGATGCTGAAAATAAAAGTTTTTAAATAAAAATAATAAAATTAAATCTATTCCCCGTTAATTCTTTCAGGAAACATTAATACAAATAAATGAATTATAGATAATAAAGTTCCTGTTTCCCCTCAGCTGACTCGGGTTCGGGTCTTACTCGGGTTTCCGGGCGGAGCCGAGCTTCGGATCCAGTCGTACGGGTTCCTCCTCCGCGGGGATCC
>NC_051444.1:616627-617961 GCF_001649575.2 Kryptolebias marmoratus
GGCGGGGGGGAGGGGGTGGGGGGCCCGGTCGTCCCGGGCGGGCGGGGGCGGCGGGTAGGCCGGGCTCCAGCCGGGCCCCGGGCCGGTCTGCTGCGGCTCGGCGCCCAGGTGGTGGGGGTGATACCCGGGGAAGTCCGAGTACTGCGGCGGTCCGGGCACCGAGAAGTTCTGCGGGCTGAGGCTGAGGCCCGGGTGGCGGGTGACCGTGTTCTGGTGCGAGTACATGGCGGGCTCCTTGTCCAGCTGCAGGTAACTGACGTACATCTTTCCAGGTGAGGGTTCTCCTCCCTCAGAACACCGAGGATCCAGCCTGCCTGCTGCCGCTCACCTGCTCTGCAGGTACACTCTGACAGGTACCTGCGCGCGCCTCCACCTGCTCGACCTTTGTGCGCGCGCCTCGTCAGCGCGAGATAAAACCCGCCGCGGTCACATGATCACCTTTATGGCTCTGACCTCCTCCTGTCAGGAGAACACAGAGGAACCTGCAGGAGGAGGAGGTCCGGGAGGAGACTGGACCTCCCCGAACCCGAACCCCCAACCACACGCACACACACACACACACACACTCACCCCCCCTCATACACACACACACGCACACACACACAGGCACGCACCTCAAGCCATCAGTTCAATTTCCATCACACAGACCTGCTGCACTTCAAAGGCTTCATCAAAGAGCGCTTCCATCCAACATCCATCCATCATCCATCCAACATCCATCCAACCATCATCCAACCAGCATCTACCTGCTGGTTCCTGCGCAGGGTCAGGAGGTGGGGGACACCTGGACAGGTCCCCGCCCATCCCCTGGGACATGTCAGCTGTCACGTCAGAATAATAAAGTTTTATTTACTTCAAAGAGTTTTTCTGTTCTTTAGGTTCTAAGAAACTTTTGGTTTAAATGAAGAAAAACAACAAAAACACTTCACTGCAGGACTGGACCCCCGATCCACCGACCCGCTGGGCAGAACCGAGTCAAACCAGGTAGAACTGCCCCAAATACCTCAACATCAAATTAGAACTAAAACAATAAGAACCTTTAACAGAACCAAACCCAGAAAGAACTCCAGACAGGAACAGATCAAAGCTTCAGAGAAGAAGGAAGGTTTGCTTCAAACACACTGTGGCCGGGTTCCACCTGACCTGGTTCCACCTGACCTGGTTCCACCTGACCTGGTTCCACCTGACCTGGTTCCACCTGACCATCCATCCATCCATCCATCCATCATCCATCCATCCATCCACCCATCCATCCATCCGTCCATCCATCCATCCGTCCATCCATCCATCCGTCCATCCATCCATCCATCATCCATCCATCCATCCATCCATCC
>NC_051444.1:618531-643291 GCF_001649575.2 Kryptolebias marmoratus
CCATCCATCCATCCATCCATCCATCCATCCACCCATCCATCCACCCATCCATCCATCCATCCACCCATCCATCCACCCATCCATCCATCCATCCATCCATCCATCCATCATCCATCCATCCATCATGACACCTTCTCTGGAAGGTTATCTTCTCACCATGAAGGGAACTGAATGATCTTGACTCCATCCTGTTCAGGTCGTCTCAGTGGAATGTGTGTTTTTTACTCTACAGTTGTTTTTGGTGAATGTTTATAAAAAAGAAGCCGCCCCAGAGAAATGGGGGAGTTCACTGATTGGGCCAGAGGTCTCGATTCGGCACAGACTCTGTTATTTTGAATAAACTCTCACTGTTTAAGAATAACTGATGTCTGTAAAGTCATTTCTCTGGATCATTAACATTGTTGCTGTAATTATGAAGACCCAGAAGAACATCCACCTTTTGAAGACACTTCAGCCTCCACCTCCCGCCTCCTGCAGAGGAATTATCTGCGTCTTTATGGATTTATGGCAGATTTATTGTTTTACACTGATGAGTATTTAGTTTGGTGGCTGCAGTAAAATCACATAAAAGCCTCAATAATTCTCAGCTTCAGTTGTTCTTTTTCAAGTGTTTGATTTTTGTTTTATTGATGTTTGAACTTCAGCTTCAGCAGCTTCAACACAAACTCTGAATGAGAAGAAAGTCTGAAGAAAACGAGTTTTTCATTTAATTAACTGGAGGAATTTTATTCTTAGAAATTGTTGCTCTGAATAAATCAGGAATGTAGGAAAAAATCTCTTCATTAAAGTAAAATTAAGGTTTTTATGTCAAAAATTACGATGAAGGCCAAAAACTTCAATTAACTTATTTATGTTTGGAGCTGAGAATCAGAAGCTGCGGGTCTGTTCTGCAGCAGAACCACAAACATCCAGAACCAGATTCATCCTGGAGAACACGGAGACCTGGAACAAGACGGAGTTCCTCAGGGAATCCATTTATCCATCCGTCATCCATCCATCCATCCATCCACAGAAAGGCCGGGAGGAGAACCCGTGGCCTCAGGTTCTCCTCCCGGCCTTTCTGTGTGGAGTTTACATGATCTCCCAGAGCACATGAATAAAACATCTGAGGTTCACTGGTGACTCTAACTGTTTCTAGATGAGAGGGTGAATGGTTGTCTCTGTCCCCGTGCTGGACGGGAGACCTGTCCAGGTGTCCCCCACCCCTCCCCCTCCTCACACAGACACCTGGACAGGTCTCCAGTTCAGTCCAAGGAGAAGCAGGTAAAGAGAATGGATGAACTCCTGCAGGTCGGTCTGTTTCAACTGCTGGGTCACAGAATAATTTTCAAAATAAAAGTCTGGTTGCAGGAACAGGAAACAGCTGATCTGCTCTGAGACACAAAACAACAAATAAACAAATAAAACAAACAAAAAGGTCTCGAGTCGTGTTAACAGGATTCAGCTCTGATGGATCCAACCTTTAGAAAATAAAGCTTCATATTTTCCTTCATTTAAACTTTAGTTAAAGTCTCCTGTCCTCTGCTGCCCCCTGCTGGCAGCTCCGAGGAACAGCTGGAACCAGAACCCCAGCAGAACCGGTTCTGACAGTTTGTCCAACTGAGCCTGAAGTTAAATTAGTCCAAAAGTTTCAGTTTGATTCTGGAGATCAAAGGTTTAGTTTTCACAAAGATCAGAGAAAAAGAATTAAAAAATAAAGTTTCACCACAGCTGAGTGACGATCAGAGTTCTGTTTAAACCTCCGGATCCAGAACCAGAACCTCCTGACCCAGAACCAGAACCTCCTGATCCAGAACCAGAAGCTACTGATCCAGAACCTCTGGATCCAGCCCTCATTTCATATGTTCTGGATCTGCGGTTCCTCTGACCGCTCCGAGGTTCTCGGTTTCAGTTCTTCTACCAGAGTGTTTTTAGAGGAACAACTTCTGACCTTTGACCTCTGACCCGGACGTCCCTCCTGCTGCAGAAATCAGGTGACACCAGATTCTGTTAGTTCATTTCAACTTTAATAACAAAAGAAAACTAAAATAAAAATCTGAAAATAAAAAAGGTACATGGCAAACAATAGACTCTGAAATGATTATGAGGATAATCATGGTCGCTGATGATACAGTAGAATTAATAAGTCACCATAATAATAATAATAATAATAATAATAATAATCAGAAGCAGAATAATAATTTTCATAATAATCTGTTTCCTGGGGTCACAGATCACTTCCTGTTTCAGAGGTGATGCAAGCATCAGGCCGGGCGTGGCACTTGTCAAAATATTTTCACACTTAGCAAAGTTACCCCACAGACGCACGACAGAAGGAGGACAGAACCAGAACCAGAACCACAGCTTCAGATTCACAGCACGGCGTGGAAAACAAACGACACAGAAAGAAAAGTTCAAAAAACGAAAGAAAAGACTCGTCATCTTCAGGGCTGGGAGGAGGAGGAGGAGGGCACATGGCTCGACCCGGAAACACAGAACCTCCATCTCCTGAAACCATCGGGGCCCCGGGGGGTCCGGGGGGAGGAGTTTAAGACTGATGAAGAGGAGGAGGAGGAAGGTTCTGATGGCACCGACTTTGTTCAGCTGAACTTTGACAAAAACAGATTTGGTTCTGGGAGGAACCGACCAAACCAGAACCTCCTGGAACCCGAAGGTTCCGGTTTTGGCAGATCCAGACAGAAATCTTTATTTTAACGATTAAAGATGAAATTTTATTGATCGTTTTTCACAATAAAAGCATAAAATCTGAATCTGTGACGTCGTTAAACATCAGAACTGATCAATAATCAATTATTGGCAACAATTCAGTCAGAATAAATTCAAAACTAGAGTCAGAGTTTTATTTGGTTCCAAAAGATTCAAGTTTAAAAGTTTTATTTTAAAATAAATAAAAAGAGAAACTTTAAAGAATTTGGCCTTTTATTGTTTTATAATCTGTTTAAATAAGTTCAGGTAAAACATGTTGGCAGGTTGATCAGGTTAACTCGGGTTTAGTTTAGTTAAGTCTGGTTTAACTGGTTTAGTCTCAGCAGGTAAAACCCGCCTGCAGCCGCCTGACGGCGAGCAGACGGAGAGCAGACAGAAAGCTTCAGATGTTTCCTTCATGAAGCTCTGATTCTGAAAACCTGAACGATCGATAAGAACAGAACCAGGACGGGCTGCAGGTCCAAACGGGTCGGCAGGTTCTGGAAGGACTCAGGTTTTACTGTAATGAAACGAGCTGCAGCTCAAACACGAACCAACAGAACCTCTCCTTCCTGACGGAGGGTTCTGATCCCGGTTCAGACGAAACTGTGATGAAATATTAAAACATTTAGATTCAGCATTTGTCCACCAACAGGAAACAAAGATGGAGGATTAACTGAAAACCAGTTTGAGCTGCGGATGTTTCAGCTGAACGGGTTTGAGTTTAATTATCTGAAGAGGAGAGATTCTACCGGCAGGAAACAGGAGGAGGAGGAGGAGGAGGAGAAGGAAGATGCTGGTGAGATTCAGTCGTTCGAGGAAAACAAAAACAAATCTTGACGCCTCTGAACTCACGGCTCAAACTGATTACAGAAGTTTTGTCTTTTCAAATATAGATTCTCTTTGTACAAGACGGCGACGACAAACATTCAGAACCAACGCAGCGATCCGATTCATTCCCCTGCTCTAAGCCCCGCCCACTGGCTGCGTTCGCCACCTTCAGAAAAACACGACGGATGGAGAGGACAAGATGGCGGCTGAAGCAGGAGAGGAAGAACGGCGTCCAGTCATGCCCTCGTCCACCTGCTCGGCCGGGGGAATGTAACCGTGTGTGTGTGTGTGTGCGTGTGTGTGTGTGTGTGCGTGCTGTCGAAGCGAGCGGGTGAAGCTGCGGCGAGCTCCTAGCAGTCCTCGTCCTTGTCGTCCACGACGCCTTTGAGCCGCAGGCGAGCGAAGTCCTCGAAGACGAAGTCGTCGTCCTGAGAGATGCTGCTGAGAGATGCAGGGGGCGGAGATTAATCATCAGTTTATTGATTAATCATCAATAATCAGTTTATTCCTGATTAATCGTCAACAAGCAGCTGAACTCACTTTGTGTCGAACTCGATCAGGTTGGTGTCGATGGGTGGGTCCGACTCCGGCACAGCTGGAACACAAACACATGAGGGTGAGCAGCTGAGGTTTCCACGGAGACAGACTCCGCCCCCTCAGGCCCGCGTGGCGGACATGTTCTCACCTGACTGGGGGCGGGACGCGGGCGGCTCCACAGGTTTAGGATGCATCAGGATGAAGGGCAGCTCCACGGAGACGTCTCTGCAAAGAGAAACGAGTCGCTTTCAGGTCTGAACTACAGCTGGGTGGCATGACCTTTGACCTTTATGGACTGCTGAGCAGGTTCAGGTAACCTGCTGAGATTAGAGATCATCTTAGTTTAAAAACAGAAAAATCAAACTAAGTCAACCTCCTGATGCCTGACGTGTCGGTAAAGATGGAGTCTCTTTACCAACGCCAACCAATCAGCCAATCAGTCCTTTCTTCAGAACCTTTCAGACAAATAAAATGGACCTCAGAACTTTACAGCAACTGACAAAACAGGAAGAGGAGATCTAAAACAGAACAGGAAGAACAGTTAATCTTCTTTACTTCCTGTCCACGTTCTGGACTCGTCTCACATCCTCCAGTGTCTCAGACCGGAGCTACTAAAAGAAGAACCTCCCAGAAGTTCTGGTTCTGCTCTGAGGAACAGCAGAAAGAGCAGAACCAGAGGATCTGGGAGGTTCTGAAACCAGAACCAGCGGGTTAAAATCTGCCATGGATACGCCCCGTGACCCCTGTGTGACCCGTTTAAACATTTCAGCTCCTAAATGTTTCATCCAACACCAGACGCAGCCCAGAGGGACAGGAAGTGATGTCAGCAGAGCAGGAAGTGTGTTTTACCCTCCGCGTGAGACCACCAGCTTGACTTTGACCCTGTAGGACACCAGGATGCCCAGAACCTCCTTGTTGGTGACGTCCTTCACTCTGAAACACACAGAGAGGCCTGCGGTCATGTGACTGCACGCCTGAGTGACCTCTGACCCTGCGGTCATGTGACTTACATGGTGGACGAGGCCAGGTTGGTGTCTTCGTGTTTGAGTTTCCCGTCCAGAGCGAGTCCTCTCTTCTCCCTGTTCTTGTCGAGCGTCGGGGTCAGAGTGTACACCTTACAGAAGGTGGAGCTGGAGGACACCTGGTCGCTATGGAGACGACACACTGCTGTCAGTCATACTGCTCAGGTAAGCCCCGCCCCCTCCTACAGACTGACCTCCCAGCAGTTTATACTGGAACACTGGAGATCTTTAAACCAGTTTGTGTGTAAAAAAGATTTAGTTTAACATCAAACTGACGACTTTAAACCGGTTCTAACCTGTTTACACTGACTTTAATCCAGTTTGGACCCCTTCACACCAACATTAAACCAGTCTGAAGCCATTAGCTTCATCTGATTGGTTCTCTTTGGTTGAAACCGGTTTAAACGGGTGTAAATGTGATGTGAAGCAGTGAAAACGGTTTGGAATCAGGGGGACTTACTCTGCCTCCAGCTGGGCCACTGGACATTTGTACTGAGCAGTGCTGAAGAGACAGATGTCTGCGTACTGACGCACTGCAGGAGGACACAGCTCGTTAACGACACCAGAACCAGCAGAACCTGAATCTGAACAGACGGTTCTGACGTACCGGAGATCTTGACTCTCTTCACAGTCTTGGTGGAGTTGTTGGTGACGTGAACGTTCACGCTGATGGGCTCTCCGTGGTAATACAGCTGCAGCGGTGCATGATGGGAAACAGAGTCCAGAGTCAGGAAGCTTCAACCGGAGAGGTCCGGTGTGTGTGTGTGTGTGTGTGTNGCACCACTGACCTCTTGGAGTCAAAAAGTTGACCTTTTAGTGCTAATATTTGGACTGGCAGCAGAACTCTTAATTAGTGGCATCCTTCTGAAGCAGACCAGACTTCAGGGTCTGTTCTTTCTGCTAACCCTGACTCTTCCATGTACCGTGGAATCTGCTTTCATTTATTTATTTAGCACATATTTAACACATTTGAACTCCTCAGTGTTTGCAGGATTGCAGGACCGCTCTGGTGTGATTCTGGAAGTAATGAACAGGCGGAAACCACGTCTGCTTTTCAAACTAATTGTCTCAGTAAAGTGAGGAGAATCAAAACAAACCACTCACTGTCAGTTTCCAGTTTTCTGTGTTACTGAGGGAAACAGGGACTCTTGTTGTGCTTTCAGGCTGTCGATAACCCAGCATGAAGCTGGACGGAGGTCATGTGTTCACACGTGTTCATGTTGGGGACGGCTTGAAGTTTAAAATTTTATGTTATTGTTAAATATAAACAGTGATGGGAGAAAGACTCTTGGTCGACCATCATCCCTCCACCACCGTGCTTGAGTGAACCTCTAAAATCCTCTGAAAGCATCTGGAGCTAGTTCTTCACTCCCAGCTTTAATGTTTAGTTTGTTTATGAAACAATGACACGAGTGTTTTTGTTCACTCGAGGTTGGATTTGAATCGTTTTAGAACCTGATCAGAACCAGATCAGTTTAATGTCCTGAAACCTGGAACTGTCTTCTTTCCAGGACTCTATTTTCTGTTTTTGGCTGTTTATTGATACAAACAAGCAAATATAAAATATAAAATCAGAATCTGTGCAAAAACAAACCCAAACCTCTTGAATCTTGATTTCCACAGAAATGAAAATAAAGACGTTCTGCAGAGTTTAGCCCAGTTTAACCCAGATGTGTCCCTCCAGATGTTTGCAGACTTTAGCTCGTACCCAGGTTCAGATCTGAGCCTGTTAGAGCGAGAAGCAACAGGAAGTAACGAGCTGCGTTTGACCAACGTTTCAAACCGGATTCTTCTCTCTGCAAAGTGAAAAAAGTTGTTTACAGCTGAGATCACATGACTTTATGTCAGATTACTTTATGGTGAATTACTCCCTAATTACCCCATCCCTTTGATGATCCTAATTATTTCCTGTTTCATGCACCATTTTGTATCAGAAATAAGGAAAATGTGTGAAACTGCTTAAAGGTCAGATCTCCATTTTTTATGTTTCTATGAATTTTTCTCCTTTTTGTTTGGGTTGCAGTTGGTGACAGGAGCTCAGTTTCATCCTTGGCTGCTTGTGATTACATTTCTGTCTCCTTTTTATCACCAGCACGTCTGAAAGGGCGATTATTTTTGTTTGTCTGTCAGCAAATATCTCCTGAATCACTGGACAGATTTTAGTGACCCTTTCAGAAAGTAATCATTGGATGTTCATCTAAACTGATGACTCCAGTCAAGATGGCTGCCACGCCTAATCGCCTTCAGCCAACACAAACATGCTTAACTCAGGCAGTTTTACAGCAGCTGAGCTCAAACGTGGTGTGGTAGTAGCTGAGAGTCGTCCGCAGCATCGTTTGTTTGAGTCTAAAACTCTGGGATGATCTGCATTCTTTCAAGCATTGGAAGGGTCAGGACCAGGGTCAGAACCAGGGTCAGGGCCAGGGTCAGGGTCAGGGTCGGGGCCGGGCCAGGGTCAGGGTCGGGGCCGGGGTCAGGGTCAGGGCCAGGGTCGGGGTCGGGGCCGGGGTCAGGGTTAGGGGCCGGGGTCAGGGTCACGGTCAGGGCCAGGGTCAGGGTCGGGGCCGGGGTCAGGGCCAGGGTCGGGGCCGGGGTCAGGGCCAGGGCCAGGGTCAGGGTCAGGGTTAGGGTCAGGGTTAGGGTCAGGGCCAGGGTCAGGGTCAGGGTTCCGTAGTTTGGTTCTCTGCCTGGTGTGAGGGGAAACTCACAGGTGAAGGTGAAGGGATGTGTTGGAGAACATGTAAACACCAGAACATTCATAAAACACAGACTCCTCTCGGCTTTTAATGCCGTTTACAGAACCGTCCTCCATTATGGCTCCACCTTATCACATTAATCCGACGGGAGGAGAAGCGCGCAGGACTCTGAGGTTCTCCTGGATGTAGAAACATCCGGCTGCCGTCGGGGCCTGAATGCATCACGGCTGCAGGGTGACGGGTGATCTGCTGACCCGCGGACAGCTGACTGCAGCATCAGTGCCTTCTTTGTTGGCTACAAATGAAATTTAGCTTGGAATCCTGTGAGCTACAGCCAAGCTGCTGCCGCAGCACCAGGGAGGTCAGAGGGACGGTGGTTAGAGACCGGCCTGAAACCCGCCAACTCGACACAGTGAAGGCCCAGCACTCCTGGAAGGAATGCTTATCGCCCATCACGTCATCCAGTCTCAGCTACTATCTGCCAACCTGACTGAGTTACAGACATTTCTTTGTTCTTCTCTAAGGTCAGTTGGTTGTGGCGGCCATCTTGGCTCCACAAGGCTGAAGATTCTACCATTATTTACTTTCATCAAAATTCATCCAGTGTTTCATGAAAACTGTGTTAACAGCAGACAAACACACAAACACACACAAACACACACAGACATGGGCAGAAACATGATCGCCCACCTTTCACCATTCATCAGCGGGTGATAATGTACCAGAGCTCCAGTCCTCCATCAGCCTCAGCTTCAGCTCTAATCTCAGGAGATAGATGAGCCTGTGTGTGTGTGTGTGTGTGTGTGTGTGTGCGCGCGTTGTTACTTCTGGGATAATGGAGAAATCTGCTGACCTGCCAATAGGGAGACCCCACCCAAACATGCATAATGGAAACACACAGACCGACACAAACAGACTGACACACACACACACAGACGTTCACTAATGATCTTATTTTAAAGGCATCCATGACGTCTGCACTCAGCACCGTCAGAAATAATAAAAGTCGGACATTTTTCTGGGCGTAAAAACATTTTTTGCAGTTCCAGGAAATCCTCCGGACCCACTTCCTGACGGGTTTCCCTTCTCCTCCTCAACACAAACATGAACAGCTTTCTGCTGCGACACCAGGAGTGTTTCTATAAGCTGCGAATCTCTGCATGTGTGTGTTTGACATGCATGACATGGGTGGATCCCCAGCTGTTAACAGCTCTGACACACACACACACACACAGATGACGCCTGAAATGACAGCATCTTCAGCCTCCAGCTGCCTGCCTCTCCCTGTTGACCTCAGCTGAGGGTAAAAATCTTCTGCTTGTTTTTATTTATTCCAAACTCAGATGTTTGTGTTCAACGCTGGCTGGAAAACTAAGGTTTGGAAACTTGTTTTTGGTCTGAGGCTGAAATGATCTGAACGAAATAAGTTGTTTTTTACAATAAACTTTTCTGAAGCTGCAGTTCTTCGTTCAGAACTAAGGATGCATCCATACCAGCTGTCTACACTCAGCAGAACCTTTAATTACACATTTAATCTGTTCCAGCAGCTGATTTTTTTGTTAAACTGAAATTATTTATATTAAAAATAATGAAAATTTAAATAATTTGTTTTATTGTCAGAATAAAGTCTAATTTAAAGTTTTCGGGCAGGATTTAAAAGACTGTAAAGTCTTCACAGAGGCTTTGTCCAAATCTACTCTCCTCAGAATGCTGCAGATCGATGGCCCTCGGGTTGTCCGGGTCAGAGGTTCTGACCCGGAGGTTCAGGGTCAGAACCTCTGACCCGCTTTTTCACCTCCTGATGATGATGATGGAGGCCTTCATCCTCCTGCCAGGAACTGAGCCCTGAGGTTGTCAGGAAGCTCGGGGAGGTTGTCCTTTATTCTGCTCGGCCTACCTGTACCTGTACCTCCTGCTCCTCCTGCTGCTCCTCCTCCACGGTTTCCCATCCATCCATCCATCCATCCATCCATCCATCCATCCATCCATCCATCCATCCATCCATCCATCCATCCATCCATCCATCCATCCATCCATCCATCCNGTGTGTGTGTGCGTGTGTGTGTGGGGGGGTGTACCTGTGTGTGTGTGTACCTGTGTGTGTGTGTACCTGTGTGTGTGTGTGTGTGCCTGTGCGCGTGTGTGTGTGTGTGTACCTGTGTGTGTGTGTGTGTGTGTGTACCTCCTTGTCTAGCGAAGCCTCCAGGTGCAGGGATCGGTCTGACATCAGGAAGCTGCGGGTCGTCTCCACCATGGGCTGAGGACCCGGTTTCTCCGGAGCGTACTGGACCTTCCTGATCACCAGACGGACAGAGTTCCTGCCAACGACACCGCTGTTACCAACCGGACCGACCCGGCAGCTCCTGTTAGAACCTGCAGAACCTTCAGAACCGGGTTTCCTGCAGGTCTGAACTCACCTCTTGTGGATCTTCTCCTCTATGGACTTGGCACAGAAAGCTCTGATCTCAAAGTCGACGCCGCAGGCCTGCAGAGAGGAAACGGGTCAGAACCGTCAGAACCACTCCCAGTTTTAGTCTCTTTATGAACAGGCTGAAAGTTTCTACAATAATCTGGATTTTATTCAAACTGAAGTTTAAGAACAAAAAGTTTCAGGAAAAACCTGAGAAATAAAGTTAAATAAATTAAATCTCTACAGAGATGATTCAGCATCAAATCTGGAGGATCTTTAAACTTTACAGATTTATTTCTTTAACAATCAGGAGTTAGTGTTTCTGTGATGAACGGAGTCGGCGGTACCTTCCCGGTGTCCTCCGGGCCGGGCTGTAAAGTGACGGAACACGGGAGGTTCTGAGGAATCTGGAACAGAACAGACAGAGCGGTTTGAACTGTCCACCAGGGGGCAGCAGATCCAGCTGAGGTTCATCTTCAGTTTCCTCCCATCAGCTGACAAACGCAGTGCATCATGGGAAACTGACACGACCATCGGGCCGACGAGCCTCAGGTCCAACGACCCGCCTGCAGGTTCTGATGAAGACTCAAGGTTCTGTTGGTCTGAAGGTCTCAAAGTTAGTTTGACTTCTGACCCAGACCAGAACCGGTCCAGACTCAGACCACACCCCGGTTGGTTCTGGTTCTGACTGGTTTGTGTCCACAGAGGAACAGGGACCAGGACCAGAACCAGAACCAGAACCAAAGACCCTTTTTGAAACTAAACCTTCCAAGAATCAGAGGAACAATAGTTCAGAACCAGGACGTTTCAGAACATCATTCTGATTCTGGACTGGGTTTTAAAGCCTTTATTTCTGCTCATGGTGTCGGTCTGCCGGACCTGGACCCGGACCCAGACCCGGACCACGACCTGGACCCAGACCTGGACCCAGGTCCGGACCCAGGTGGACCAACAGGTTCTGAAGAGGAACCAGACAGGAAGTGAGTCATAAAAAAAGGGTTTTTAAAACCTTCAGTCCATCAGGAAACAGTTTTAGGTTTCTGAGCTGCAGCGCTCTGATTCGGATCAGAACCAGAACCGGGATGATGCTCTCAGACCCGGTTCTGGATCCTGGACTCACTGTGAAGTAGAAGGGGTGTGCATGTTGGCCGAGCTTCTTCAGCAGCCGCTCCTGCAGCCGGCTGTTGGGTTTCTTCTCCTCGGGAACCGGCGGGAAGGCCTGGGAGAGAACCGGGACAGAACGTCACCGAACGGCTCAGGACGGACGGAGAACTGCCCCTCGGAGGAGGTCCTGCTCCTCAGAGGAGGTCCTGGTCCTCAGAGAAGGAGGTCCTGCCCCTCGGAGGAAGTTCTGCTCAGGTCTCACCTGGAAGGTGGAGATGTAGAGGTCCTTCCTGAAGGACAGACCCAGAACATCCAGGTCCTCACGGCCGTACCTGAACGCACAGGTGAGAGTGACGAAGACTGCGGCGAGGAAGAGCAGAAAACTGATTATTTTATTTGGTTAGTGAAGCTTCAAATAAATAAAACTGAGCTTTAAAGCAGTTGGATTTATTATAAACTATCCTGGTTTAACTCCAGAACCACTGAGGTTCTGCTCGGGTTCTGCTCACCTTTCCGGTCCTTCAGGTACTCGGGGTCGACGAGGATGACTCCATCTGTGGAGACGAAGCGTCGGTCAGAGTTTCACAGCTGAACGACTCAAACTTTACTCGTTAAAATCTCCGGGTCGGGTCAGAAACTCACCTACTGGGTCCACGTGGTCCAGGTGATCCACAAAGTCTCTTTTTCCCAAATAAACTGTGAGCTGAAACATCCGAAAACAGAACCAGAGGGTTTTAAAGGGTCTGAACCAGAATGGGTCAGAAGTAAATAAATCTGATAAAAAGGAGAAAATTAAAATAAAAGATTTCCTGATGAACAAAAAGGTGTTTATATTTCCTCTTCATGTGAATAATCTCCAGCCTGTTTTTATGTTTTAGTTACTGAAACATTCAGATAAAACTGTCCAATAAATCGTTAACTTTTACAGTTTCCACAGAACAGTTTGTTTGATTCTGTTTTCCATCAAACTGCAGGTAAAAAAAAAAACATTCAGAGACAGGTGACGCTGCAGCGCCTTGTCCTGCCACCGGGGGCAGCAGCTCACTCACCTTACAGTTGGGGCTGGACTTCTTGAAAACTCTGAGGACAGGAGGACAGGTGGTGGACAGGAGGACAGGTGGTGGACAGGAGGACAGGAGGACGGAGGGAGGACAGGAGGACAGGTGGTGGAGGAACAGGTGGTGGACAGGAGGACAGGTGGAGGACAGGAGGACGAGGAACAGAAGGACAGAAGAGTCACATTAGTTCAGTTTGTAAAAAAATCAACCAGAAAACCTTCAGAGGAAATATTAACAGGAAGTGACTCTGCCTTTGTTAAGCTGAAACCAACTGTGGTTTGGGTGTCAATGACTCAAGTTATTATGGGATGGCACTGAAGGTAAAAGATGAGGTTTTTCTGTCTTTTAGTCTGAGCTGCTGACTGAACGTCTCCGTCCGCCTGAGGTCTGAACCAGAAACATCTGCAGCTTCCAGCAGCCAGAGACACCATCCTGCAGGACCAGGACCCTGCAAGACCTGCAGGACCTGAAGGAGCTGAAAGACAGGGACCCTGCAGCACCTGAAGGACCTGCAGGACCTGAAGGACCTGCAGGACCTGAAGGAGCTGACCTAAGTCCACCTCAGGTCCACCAAGAGACGCAACGAACGGCTCATTCAGAAAGAAATCGAACCTGTTTTCACATCAAACTCCTCTTTAAATAAACAGATAATAAGACTGAAGTTTTAGCAGCTGAAGCCAACGATGTCTGAGATCAACTCTTGATGTTCAGTGAGACCAAACAGATCTGATCGTTTCCTCCTGAGGTCCGTTTGTTCTTTGGTTAAAACTAAACGCTGTCTTTAAACCGTCACTTCAGAGTCACTTCAGAGTCATCACGTCTCTGAGGACGTGTCTAACACCTGCAGCTCAGGTGTGCTTCAGTCGGCCCTCAGGAGATTCATTAACTAACACACACACACACACACACACACACACCTGGATTATTCACACCGAGCTGAACACCAACAAAACAACCCTGCTGGAGGTCAAAGTTCAACCTGCCTCAGCAGAACACAGACGGACCGGGTCGACTCCATCATGCTGCCTTTATTTATTCAACAGAAACTAAAAGTGAAAGCTGGGAGGAAAAACTGGTTCCAGCCCTCGGATCTGCTTCAGGACCAGCAGGTTCTGCTGCTCTGGAGCTCCAGGTGTGAGTTAGCACAACGCCAGGGTGGAAAGACATCAGCAATGACCTGAGAGAAGCTGCTGCCCATCAACCTGGGAAGGGTCAAAGGTCATCTGGAGTCCCTCGTTCTACAGAGAGGAAGATTATTCACAAGAGACATTTAGGACAGCTGCTTCACCCTGAAGGTCAGACCGTGCAATGAGCTCCATCTCAGACTCTACAGGCCTCAGTTAGCAGGTCAAAGGTCAAAGGTCAAAGCCTCTTCTCTCTAAAAACAACATGGCAGCTCGACTCGGGTTCATCTGAAGGAACCAGAAGACCTCTGGAGCAGAACCAGAGCAGAGGACAGGTGTTTACCCAGAATGCACTGCAGCTGTCAGCACGGTGGTGGAGGGCTGATGGTTTGGGCTGATTCTGGAGTCAGATGTGAGGCCATCTGTCCAACAAACAGANTTTTGGCTCAGCTCTCTCTTCACCACGACAGATCGGTACAGCGCCTGCTTCACTGCAGACGCTGCACCAATCCGCCTGTCGATCTCCCGCTCCATTTTTCCCTCATTCGTGAACAAGACCCCGAGATACTTAAACTCCTCCACTTGGGGCAGGACATCTCCCCCTTCCACGGGTTTCTAAGTAAAAGTATTTCTGGTTTGGTTTTAAACAGAAACATATTTAACCTTTTTTATTAAATACAATAATCAGTTTTGTAGACAGTTTTTATCAGCTCTCCAGTCAGACCCGTTACAGTCTGGTAAAGATCTGGAGCCTGAAGTTTGTTCTTTAATCAGCTTTGAGGGAATCAGACTTTATCTCAAAGGTCAAAGGTTAAACCTGCTGAGTGTAAAACGTGAAGCTGCAGTTTACGTCTACCTCTCGCTGGAAGCAGAAGTATTTGGTCTCCAGTGGAGTCGGAGCAGGAGGGAGGGAGACGGGCTGAGAGATGACCCAGTTCTGCCAGAGGAGGCTGTGGTGCACGTGACGGGTCTGGGCTGCGCCCCGGTCCACACGGGAAACGCACAATGTCTCGTTTGTTTTAAATGAGTGCTCTGTTGGAACCGCTCTCCCTCTTTTCCTCTCGCCGTCTGTTGTCTGCTGCAGAAAGGATCTTTGCTTCTGGATCCCGTCCAGAATCCGAGCTTCCTTCACCTGATGAAGGGTTCTGGTTTTGTTGAACCAGTTGGGTGTTTGGAGGAAGAATGAAGTGAGGAAATAAAAGCCTGCAGCTGGCTCCAGGGACCCAGATCTGAAGGGAGGGGAAAGAGTGGTCTTGATGGAGGGACTTTCTTCTCACTATCATAAATGTTAGGAGCCATTTAGTTTTAATTCGAGGGTGTTGGTGTTGAAATCACCTTCTCTGTTCCAGAGACACGCCCTGCCAGCTGAGGCTGAAGATAATCACCTTTCCCTGGATTGGAGATTGTTAAAAAAACAAAAGCACCAAACTGCTCAGCACTTTAACCTTCCCTTTAACACAGACTTTTTTCTCTGCAGAAGCCCTAAAAGGTTTTCCAGACTTCCTCCTCATCTCTGTTTTTTTCACGGAGTGGTTCTGTCCAAACTGCAGAGTTTCATCACGTTCTTCTGTTCCTATGGAACCTAAAACTCATCTTTCACTCTTATACTGTTAATTAGCAGTCAGTATCATACCTGCAGTAGAAAGCAGTCAGTTTGGAGGATCGTGGTGAAGTTCTCAGGAGAAGCTCAGCTAACATCTAATTTCAGGCACTGAAAACAACTCAGACGAGCAAACGATGTAATAAATGTTTGTTTTGATCAAGAAAGTTTTTCATTATTTTCTCTGATGAGGATTAAACCTTGTTGGCAGAACAGCTGGTTTAACTGTTCTTTCTCTAACAGGTGGGGTTGTAGCCTCTGATCTGAGAATCTCATCAGTTTGGAGTTTGTAATGACTTCTTTTATTACCTCAGAGTTGTTGTTATGGGATTAAAACTCATCTGATTAGCCTCTAACAAACAGAGGAAGATTAACTGTTTGTCAGATTCTTTCTGTCCTCTGTCCTGGGTGGACCGGTCCATCAGGTCCATCAGCTGGTACAGGAAGTGAAGTGAAATCCTCATCCTGGTTTCTCTCTGCAGATTACCGGACGGGCCCGTGCTTCGCCTCCGTGAACAATCAGATGTGTCAGGGCCAGCTCACGGGCATCGTGTGCACCAAAACGCTGTGCTGCGCCACGGTGGGGCGGGCGTGGGGTCACCCCTGCGAGATGTGCCCGGGCCAGCCTCACCCCTGCCGGAGAGGCTTCATCCCAAACCACCGAACCGGGGCGTGCCAAGGTAAAGTCTGATCCCCGGAGCCGAGGCACCGTTCTGTTTTTCCTCTTTCTAAGAATAAACAGCTCCTATTTTAACACCCCCGCCTCCCCGCGGAGGATTAGTCCTAACTCAGTTGACCTGGGTGGACACCCGCTGTGGCGGGACTGTCAGAGTCGGTAACATGGGTCAGTGGCGGTGCCACGACGGACCCGACAACATCAGAACCGCGGCAGGGGAGGCGGACCGGAGCAAGGACCTGCAGGAACCTGAGATCCTCAGGAGACGGTCAACAGCCTCCTGCAGACTTTCAGCCTGATTCCTTCATTTTACTCACTTAGATTTATTAAATGAATTTAATTTCATTGTAAAAATGGCAAACATGCGCTTACATCTGTTGTTTATTGGAATTATTTCTAAAACTTACCTTTTAGTTGTAAAAGAGTTGTATAAAAACAGAAAGCAAATCTTCTAAACCCATATTTTATTTAAACATTTTTTAAAATGAGGTCATTCTGGATTTGATGGCAGCAACACATCTGAAGCCGTCAACAAATGCTGCTTAAAGCTCTATCAGGCAAAGAAGAAGCCAGATGTGAACAGATGTGTCTCCTCTGGACCAAAGAGGAGAACTGTTCTGAGGTCAGACGGGTCCAATGAGAGTAAAATATGGGTTTATGAGATTTACAGATCATTGGATTCAGTTTTTATTTACATTTTACAAACATTAGAAGCTCAAAGTTCTTAAATTGTTTTTGTGGAACCGAGTTTCTCTTCTCCCTCCACTGTGTGTCGTATCAATAAACAGAGTCAGACCNACAATGATCCCAAACACAGCAGAACGGTCCAGAACCAGAACCTCAGAGAGCTGAAGCAACTCCTCCACAACCAGGAACCCACTGAGAGTTCCTGCTTTCAGGATCTGAACATGAACTTCATTTAATCAGGAAGGTTCCTCTAAAACCAGCAGCAAACAAACAGGAAGTAAGGTTGTTGTTGTTGTTGTTTAACGAGGCGTTCAGGAGCTTCAGTCCGTCTTCAGCAGCACAAACTCAGGCTGACCAGAACCAGAACCATGCTGGAGGCTGACAGATGAAGGAAACCCCTCTTCATCAGAGTTCACCACAACAGGAAGTGGTCTGAGCGAAAACAGGAAGTTCACCACAAACCACTCAGACCCAGAACACACAGAACCAACCCGGAGGTTCTTCCATGATGCAGAGTCACATGACCAGGTTCCTCAGGTTCCTCTGTAGAACCCTCATGGAGACGATAAAAACTCATTAAAATAAAAGACCTCCCATACCCAATCAGCCTGAAGTTACAGGCTCTTATTTTGACAGTCAGCTGGTCCTTCCTGTTCAGATGAGCTCAATGATGATGTGCAGAACCAAACAGAACCCAAGTCAGACAGCTGATGTGGAGTTTGTTCGTTTCTCCTGAAACACTTTGAGTTTGAGCCATAAAACATCTGATTAATATTTAATCAGGTCTCTGCTCTGCCTGGACTAACGGCTGTAAAACAGACTGAAACTCAGGTTCTGGACCGGTTCAGAACCAGCTGAGGATCCGTTTATCTGACTGTCTGCAGGAGATCCAGGAATAAAAAGGTCTGCTTATCAAGAACAAACAACTCCTTTAAAACAGGAAATCAGAATAATTTACAGGTTTAAATACAGCTTCAGTAAATAATGTGATTAAAAAGTCAAGAACCTTCAGGACAAGTTCTGACCCGATCCTAAACAACCTGACCTGTGTGTCAGAGTCCTGACCGGGTCTCAGAGTCCTGACCCGGTCTTCGGTTCTTTCAGGAGTTCCAGACTTCCTGAAGCTCTTTCAGTTTTTCTTTGGCTGATTTTTCTCTCCGTTTCAGCTTCTGAACATTTTCAGAGGACTGTTCTGACCTCTGACAGGAAAAGCTCCTGAACTCGAAGGATGAACCAGAGGCGAGTCGACTCCATCTTTAATCGGATCTCGAGTCTCTTTGGGTCACAGAGACACAAACTCTTCCAGTTTCTTTAGCTGAACCCATAAAAAGTGTAACAGTTTTTTAATTAAAACAAGACTGCTGATTTTCCCACTCTCCGGTGCAGCGGGTGGAGCGGTGTGGAGCAGGTGGAGCAGTGTGGAAACAGCAGCTGAACCATCTGCATGACGGAGGAAACCAAGGTTAGACTTCAAACCACCAGCTGAACCCATCTGAGTGACATCTTTCACAGAATCGGCCCACAAACACCAGAAACAGCTCATTCCTGCAGACGAGAAGACTCATAAACTTTCCACTGCTACTGTTGGCTGCCGCTGCTGCGCAAACAAGCCCTCAGATAAACTGAGAGAAAAGCCGTGTGTGCTCCGAGTGAAAACAGAGGCCATGTTTGCACGATGCTTCCTCTCCTCGCGCAGTTTCCTAACAGGAAGTAACGGCAGGAAGTGAGGACGGGGCTGGACCGCTTACAGAAGTCCATCCAGCCACAGATCGTGAAGAGAAGTTACAAGTTTCAACATTTTATGTGAACCAAACATGTCAACACAGAGACAACCCAGGAAGCTGCGTGTTTATACTGTGTTCCTCTCCACAGGATTCACGCTCTCCTCTATGTCCATTTTACACGTTTTACTCCTGAAAGAATCTGCTGACAGCTCACGTTTCTGATCTGATCCGAGTGGGTTTCAGCTGGTTTCCCTCCTCCTCACATCCGATACAGAACCGCCGAACCCAGAAAGAGGAAACATCAGGAGGAACGTCTGAAAGCACTTCTGTGGTCTGAAGACAAGCAGCTCGTTTCGGGCTGTTTTCAACTGGAGCAGACTCAGAAACACAAACAGCTCTGAGCCCGGGGCCGTGAGATCTGATCTGTCTCTGATCCAGACAAGCAGACATTCACTCAGAATGATGCCGTCCTCCTTCAGGGCCGGTCGGACCACAGAATTATTTCTACATAACAAGAGGGGGCGTTTTTAATTTGTCATCTCTTTCTTCTAACTTCCAAGTTTCCGTCCACGTTCTTAGTATTCAGTGGTGCTGTCTTTAACTGTCTTTCACCGTTTTTGTCCGTCCCACTCAGGTCAAACAGTTTTCTGGACTTCCGTCCCGCTCCTCCTGACAGAACCGAGTCAGGGTTTGGGTCTCTGGGACTGAGATCAGGACTTTGTTGTCCTTAAACCACTCAGTAACTAACCTGTCCATCTGCTGAGGGACATTGTCCACTTGGAGACCCATTTGTGTCCACGCTTTGACTTCCTGCCTGTCTTGAGAGGTTTCAGGATCTCCACATTCTTTCCTTGTGATGCAAACTAATTTGTGAAGTCCAACAGTCCCTCCTGCAGCGAAACACCCCCACAACATGATGGTGCCACCCCTGTGCTTCACAGTTCACAGCGACAGTCATCATGGACAAACATTAGTGTCTTTGTCCCTGTGTCCATGTCCAAACTGTAATCGGTCTCTCAGTTGCTGTGGGACTCGTGTCTTCCTCTCTGAGGAGTCTTTCAGCTCATGTCGGTCCAGGACTCGGTTCTCCTGCTTCACAGGTCTTTGTTCTTGTTCTGAGTTTGATTCACACCAAACCATGTTCATCTCAGGAACACAGAACCCGTCTCCTTCCTGATGGCAGAACGTTCCCCCGGAGGTCAGACCTGCTCAGAGGTTCAAACATCTGGAAACTGGACCGAAGGAGTTCATCCACACATCTGCAGCTGCAGCGTTGTCCCGTCAGACTTCCTCCTCCAATCTCCAAATATAAACACGGAAACTCAAGTGTTTCCATCACTACAGGAAAACCTGATTTTAACCAAATCTTTGCAGATTAAAGCATCAATGGCCGCCTTCATTTCCTGCCTTCATGAGGCGGTTCTGATGTTTGACAGCTCGTCGTTTGCTTCTTACTCCTAAATTCTCCTCATTCCTGGACTCTTGGTGGGACAGAGGTTTGGGGCTCAGGGCTCGGTTCTGGCCAGGATGAGTGAAAATGTTCCTGGGACTGAGGTCCAGATGTTTGAACTGAGAACTCTGAATGGTTTTCTGGAAACAGATGTCTGGAGCTACAAAACCCAATCAGATCATTGGCCTGATGGCTGACCCAGTTCTGGTCCCTGACCTGGTCCTGGTCCCGGCCCCGGTCCAAAGACCGGAGGTTCTTCAGCATTTTTGAAGGATTTTCTGTGGACACCACACGGAGCTACTATTGGCTCAGCCAGCTGTCAATCAACAGCTGAAGTTTATATTTTTTAAACATCAAGAGTGTTTCCATGGAAACTGGACTGATAACAGAATATGAGATTAGAAGCTAATCTTAATAATCTGAGTGATCTGTGGGAATAAACTGAACTTCTTATTTGATTTAAAGAGGATTTTTTGAGTTTTTGTTGCTGAAAAAATAAAGATTTGTCGGTCAAATTTAGATCCCTGAAGGAGGATTTCCTGCTGCGCTCCGGGCTGGGATCTCTGAGCTGAAAAATGTTTCAAATTCAAATCATTAATGTTGTCCCTTTTGTCTGGTGGAGGAACTGGGACTCCGAGCAGCTCCAGGTGAGACACACCTGTTCAGTCTGCAGCAGGAAGAGCTGCACGCAAAAAAGGCTTCAAAATCTGGATATCAGAGCAAACAGGAGGACAAGAGAGCAGCTTTAAGAGCCCGAATCTGCCCCGAGTCCCTGCAGGAAGTCAATAATAAAAACAGTTTCCTGCTTTTTGGCTGAAAATGTTTATTTTTCATGAAACCTCGGGAGGAAGAGCCTTCAAACAGCTGATCAACGGAAGCCCGCAGGGCTCAAAATAACACAAATCAAAAGGATAAAATCAGCTTAAAGATGTTCAATATCTTGTCTGTAAGGCTGAGTGTGTGAGAAAACAGAAATATCTGCAGTTTCCGTGTTTTTAAGCCCGTTAAATGCTGCCGTTAACCGAGTGTCCAATCCGCCCACCAGCGTTCATGTTCCGGCCGTGTTTTCATGGAGGTTCCGGTCCAAAACACTAAAACAATCAGCCTCGTGTATGAGCACCGTGTTACACTGATGATAATAAATCTGAGAGGGACCACAGAACCTCCGAACCGAGCCCGGAGCACCGAGCTGTCCAGCGGAGCCGCGCCGCGGCCAGCTAACCCCACCCTGCTGGGCTAAGCTCGCCTCCGGCGGAGCGGCTCGGTGTCTCCGGGGCTAAAAACACGACCCAGGGAGGGGGGTTCGGGCAGACCCGGTTCGGATGTCGCCCCCCTGTCCACGGAGCAGGTAAACCCCTGCAGCACCGTGCCCCCGCCCGGGCCAACAGCTCGGCTGCTAGCGCTAGCGGAGTGCGTGAGAAGCGAAGCTAACAGCGGCTAGCCGTCCTACCTGGTGCCCGCCTTGTCCCCCATCTCCTCGGCAGGCGGACGGTGACAGGATCCCGACAAACTGAAGCCGGACTCGGTGTTGCCTTGGCTGTAATGAGACGGGTTCGGTTCCGGAGGTTCGGTTCAGCCGTCCATCCACAGCGGCGCAGCGGTAACTAGTTTATGCTAATTAGCTGTAGCGCCGCCTCGGCTCCTCGAGCTTCCGCAAAGGCACGATCTCTGCGCGTGTGTGTGCGCGCGGGGGTAGCTGTCTCTGTGAGGACCGCGCGCTCAGCTTTACCGCACTACTGAGGACCGCCCGGCTGCTGCCGCGCGTCCGGGGGCTGGGTCAGAGGTTAAAGGTGGGTTCTGATGGTACTGAAGGTTAATGAGACGAGACACCGAGTGTGTGCGTGCGCGCGTGTGTATACAAGATTGCGCAACTCGGAGTCTCCATCAGCAGGAAGAGAGGAATGGGTCCGAATCAGACCTGCTGAGGGGCCAGAGGTTAGAGGTCTGAGAGACCCNCAGCGTGCACGTTGATAATCTTGTTCTGTTTGTGTGCAGACGTGGACGAGTGCCAGGCCATCCCTGGCATCTGTCAGGGAGGAAACTGCATCAACACGGTGGGATCCTTTGAATGTAAATGTCCCGCTGGCCACAAATTCAACGAAGTCTCCCAGAAATGTGACGGTAAGAATGAAACTGACGGCCATGTTGGTGACGAAGGGGACTGAAAAAGGTACAGAACCACATCCGTCTGTCTGTGGTCGACTTGGGCTCGGTTCTGATTCTGGACCACACACGTTTAATCAAACCGAAGCTGCTCTCAGGTTTCTGTCAGCTGTGCAGCTCTGAAAGGGCTGATGTGGAATTACAGATGTTTTACAGCAGTGGTCACCAAATGGTGGCCCGTGGGCCTCTTACAGGTTTCTTTAAATAAGCCAAACTGTTTGTGAAAATGAGGTACACTGATGATTTGTATTTATACTTTTTACATTTGCTTTTTCATGTTTTCTCATTTTTCCCTCAGTTAATATTTCTGCACAGAGACTGAAGCCAAACAGCCGAAACATTTCACCTGAAAACAGCTGAAGTTTGTTGTCATGAATGACTTTCAGAATCATTCGATTCTAAACTTTTTGCACTTTTTTCTGTCTCAAATTTGGCCTTACGATGCTGAAGATTTTCAGCTGCCTCTTTTTTTCTGGCTTATTAAGACACAAATGTGAGAGTTTCCAGATCAGCTTCAGCTTTGCCTTTCTGGTGTTCATCTTGAGACACAAAAATGTGCCGTTTTATTCCCAGAAATAATGGCCGGAAAGCTTCTGGACTGTGTAAGAGACATTCGAAACGTGTCAAAGGTTGGGTTTATTTCTGAACAGACATGTCTGATGAGCTCCCTGCAGAAGATGGTGTTAACAGAGGAGGATCTACTGTGGCCTCTGGATTTAATATCCTGTGAACATCCTCTCTCTGCTTCTCCCTCCTCAGATCTGGACGAGTGTTCAAACATTCCTGGTCTCTGTGGCGTGGGTGAATGCTATAACACCATTGGCAGCTACTACTGCAAGTGTCCTCAGGGATACTACACCTCTGTTGATGGATCCAGATGTGTGGGTGAGTTCCTGGGCGTAATGACAGTCACACGCCTCCAAAACCTCATCAGCTTCAATGAATTTACTTTACTTTTCCAATATTTAGACATTAAATACGAGACCGAACTGCTCAGTCATGAAGGTGCTGCTTTTAGTTTTTCCACATCTGGCTCTGCAAGCTGAACAAACTGAACTCTGTCCAACGTTCCAGCTGCTAGAATTTAGGTCAGTAGTCAGTTGCTTGTTTGTCGTTGCACAACAATGAGCCACACAATCTTCAGACTGAAAAGTGGAGTAATGTGAAGAAGAGGAGATTAGCTTTTAAATAAAGACTGCATGATGTGGAGGTTCAGCTCAGTTTCATCAGAAACAGAACAGGGAGGAATGTGAGTCAGAATAATCCATTTGACCTTCATGCACAGTATCACACTTTTATGCATGCATGCACACACAAACATATGCAAACACACGCTCACATTACCCCCTCAGGAGAGCATGCTAGGAAGGAATGTCTGAGTGTTCGCTGCCAGAACTCTGCTGGGCCAAACACCGAGCCGGTTTCCCATGCAGGAACGTTCCGAGTCTGGACCTTCAAGGATCAAACATTGAGCTCTACGGAGCCCTGAGATCCTGGGACTTAACCATCCGGTGGTGCAGCCCTGTCAGGTCCTACATGAGCATTCATTGGCTGGCTTTGAAACGAAACATGAAGTATTTGTGTTAATAGGCAGCTTGAAGGTGTGAGTCATGCTGCTGCGAGGTGCCAGGAGCTGCAGGACGGAGGGAAAGGCCCAAATATAAAATGATGTCTTTTGGAAGTGGCCTCAAATCACCAAATTATGGAAAGTGAAGCAAAAGCTTCTTGTTATCTCGACACACAGAGCAGTCGGCCCGGGCCGGTTCCATGTAGGAATATGGTATAAAATGTAAATAAAAACAGAGTGCAATGGTTTGCAAATTTCATCAATCTGTATTTTATTCATCGTGGAACATAGTAAACCTACACATGTCAGATGTTTCCTTAAAGAAATGCACCATTTTTTAGGAAAATCAGGTAGTCTAACTTTTCCAGCCTTTTTTTTGCTCCTGGAACAACTTTTCACAGACGTGTTGCTGCCATCAAATTCAAAATTACCCAAATTTCTTTTTAAAAAGCTATAATTTCTTAGTTTGAACATTTGCCATGTTGACTGTGTTCCGTTGTGAATAAAATATAAGTTTATGAGATTAGAAAATAACTGCCATCTTCCAGAACAGCCCAGCTTCATGCTGTGGTGTTTCTTCACAGATGCTCGGCTCGGGTTCTGCTACGCCTCGCTGCTGAACGGACGCTGTGCCAACCAGAACTCCCAGCAGCTCTCCAGGATGCAGTGCTGCTGCGACAGCGGCCGCTGCTGGTCTGACGGCTCCACGCCTGAGATGTGTCCCATCCATGGAATGGGTGAGTCGCTTTTCTGTAACATCTTCACGTCTAAACCCAGAACTGAACGTGTTTTTGTCTGTTTCAGAGGAATTCCAGAAGCTGTGCATTCAGACTCTGGACACTAACGGAGTGGTGATTCCTGGACGTGTCCCGGGGAGTCCAGACATACCTGGCATCTACCCGGTCCCTGTTCCTGGAAGAGTTCCTGAAGTGATTCCTGGTCATATTCCTATCCAAACCCCAGGCCAAACTCCTGGACAGATTCCAATTCAAATTCCAGGACAAACCCCTGGACGATATCCAGGACAGTATCCAGGACAGTATCCAGGACAGTTTCCAGGACAAGTTCCAGGACAGTTTCCAGGACAGTTTCCAGGACAAGTTCCAGGACAGTTTCCAGGTCCCCTCCAGCCTCCTCCACCAGGTACATCACTGCCTTCTGTTTCTATTTGGTTCTTATGTTCTGATCCGGTCTGAACCGATATCTGCATCCTGAGGCTGATCTTCGAGCAGCTTCAGGTCAGAACTGTACCGATCTGTCGTGGAGAAGAGAGAGCTGAGTCAAAAAGCGAAGCTCTCGATTTACGTTCCTACCCTCATCTTCGGTCACCAGCTTTGGGTAGTGACCGAAAGAACGAGATCATGAATACAAGCGGCTGAAATGAGTTTCCTCCGCAGGGTGTCTGGGCTCTCCCTTAGAGATCGGA
>NC_051444.1:645233-647442 GCF_001649575.2 Kryptolebias marmoratus
GGGGAGAGGGAAGTCTGGGTCTCCCTGCTTAGGCTGCTGCCCCCACGACCCGACCCCCGATAAGAGGAAGAAGATGGATGGAAGGATGGTCTCTCTCATGGTTGTGGAGGAGTTGTGGCCCACTCTTCTTTCCAGCGTTGCTTCAGCTCATTGGTTTCTGCTCAGCTCTCTGAGGTTCTGGTTCTGGACCGTTCTGTTGTGTTTGGGATCATTGTCCTGTTTGTCGGACAGATGACCTCACATCTGACTCCAGAATCAGCCCAAACCATCAGCCCTCCACCACCGTGCTGACAGCTGCAGTGCATTCTGGGTAAACATCTCTGTGCTGGAACCAGTTTTTCACTCCCAGCTTTAACATTTTGTTTTGTTTAATAAGAAATGACTCAGTGGGATCTGTTGAGTGTTTTTGTTCCCTTTAGGTTAGATCTGAATTATTTTAGAAGCTGATAAAGACCAGATCAGTTTAGTATGTCCTGAAACCAGAAACATGGAGGCGGTGGACTGTCTCATCTGTATTTGTTGGACTCAGTATGAAGGTGATGGGTTGAAGCAAACATGATGTTTAACGCCCTTAGTTTGAGATAATTACCATCCAGAATCTTGTAACTGTTGCAGCAGCACCTGAGTTTTCTGCCCTTTTTGGTTCCTTCCCATGTTTTTGTTTGTTTCTGTCAGGTCCGAACATAATCCAAGCCCAGAACATCACCAACATGTGCCAGGCCTTCAGGAACCTGTGCCTGAACGGCAGGTGCGTTCCCATGCCGAGCATCGGGTATCGCTGTGAGTGCAACATGGGCTTCAGGCTGGACACCAGGGGGGAGTGCATCGGTAAGACGCTTCATTATCCCGTTTGAACCACGCCGGCGAGATTCTTCAGCTTCTTCTCTGCTCTCAGACGATGACGAGTGTGAGAGAAACCCCTGTGCCCACGGAGAGTGTGTGAACACCCAGGGGTCGTACATCTGTCAGTGTCCTGCTGGATTCCAGACCACTGCAACCCGGACCGAGTGCCGAGGTGAGACGTGCACACTCCCACGTGCACAAACAGCCAGTCTGAGAGTTTCTGCCTTTGTTGCAGCTGTGTGTGTTTGTGTCATCAGACCTGGATGAATGTGTGGCCAACGGTCGGATCTGCAACAACGGGCGCTGTGTGAACACGGAGGGCAGCTTCCACTGCGTCTGCAACGCTGGATTTGAAATTTCAGCCGACGGCAAAAACTGTCAAGGTCTGTTCGGTTTCAGGGTTAAAGGAGCAGGGGTGTGTTTCATGAACCTCAGTGAGTGTAATGTTTAATTTTAATGGATCTGATGGAGGAAAGGGAACATGCCTGTGGTTTTCTGCAGCTTTTAGCTCATTTAGTGAAAAAACACGCTTTATTAAACTCTTTAATAAAGAAATAAAGATTATGGGAAAATTTCATGCAGTTGTTTTCCACTAGAATGTTTTTCTGCCCTTTAAAACATGTTTTCCATCTCGGTCATGTTAGTTTGGAGTTGGCAGAAAGATAATGAGTTTTTTTTACTTCTGGGTAAAACTATGCTTCTGCTTTCAGGGAATACCAGGTTTAATTCACTATTGTTTAAAAAAACATTAAATCCTTTCATCATTTTATTCCTGCACTTTAAATTTCTCTGAATGAGAAAGTGACTAAATGAGGATTTTAATTTTGATGACAGATTTTATTCTCTTCATTTTTCTCTCACTCCCTTGAGTAAATCTGTGGATCAGCATTTAAATTGCCTCAAATGTTGTTTATCTCGTCTTCTAGTATTTATATTTTATCATTCAGCTACAAATAAAATCTGTGTCAGAGTATCTCCTGGATTTTATTTGGATCCAAATGAGGTGTTTATGGAACAGATAAACACAAACTCTCTCCTTAAAATGGCTACCACGCCTTTATTTTTATAGCTTCTAGAGCTGTAAGAAAAATAAATAAAACTCCAACAAGTTTCAGCCTAACTACCTTCTTCAAGAAGTCAAATAGATTTCAGAGAAACTTTGAGTCCTTTTGAAGAAGCTGTCCATCAGCTGAGAGTGCTGCAGCTGAAGTGAATGCAGTAAGACTCCACCTCCCATCAGTAAGACTCCGCCTCACATTAGTAAGACTCCGCCTCCCATCACTAAGACTCTGCCTCCCATCAGTAAGACCCCGCCTCCCATCAGTAAGACTCCGCCTCCCATTAGTAAGACTCCACCTCCCATCAG
>NC_051444.1:648813-660548 GCF_001649575.2 Kryptolebias marmoratus
GTCATGGTAGTTTGAGGCGGAGTCTTGTTGATGGGAGGTGGAGTCTTGTTGATGGGAGGCGGGGTCATAGTAGTTTGAAGCGGAGTCTTGTTGATGGGAGGCGGGGTCATAGTAGTTTGAAGCGGAGTCTTGTTGATGGGAGGCCTTTTACTTTCTTCTGACAAACAAACAAAAGTTTTTAACTTGATAACTTTTGTATTTGGTTCATTTTTTTAGGTTAATGCAAGTCAGACAGCTCAGAACATTTAAAGTTTATTAAAGTAGCCGAGTCCATTTTACATTAAGTAAACAACCGTTTGTTGGTTAAATCCTTCTGTTTCTGTGTGTCCACAGACCAGGACGAGTGTCTGATCAGGAACATGTGTCTCAACGGTTTGTGCATCAACGAAGACGGCAGCTTTAAGTGCATCTGCAAACCTGGATTCCTGCTCGACACCAGTGGACGCATGTGTGTTGGTGAGGCGCTTTCTTCTTTCTGTTTCCATGGAGCTAACAGGGTGGTTAGTTAAGTAAGTTTTAAAAATCCCCTGAAAACCCCCTCAGCCAGCTGGACATGTTGATGTTTGGGGCCCGCCTATCCTGAGGTCCTAACAGACCGCCTGATCTAAACCCATCTTGGACTCATCCTGAGCCTGAAAGATCAAGATGCTGTAAAACATCTACAATAAATTTAGGCTTTTGTTGTGTTTGATTTGCTCTAAACTCTAAACACACTCAGAATAAATTTTAGAGGCGTTACCACCCAGCTGGTCCCGTCAGGATGTCCAGACGTTTGGTCTCAGAGACACTGCCCCGGTTCAGTCAGATCAGAACAAATAAGAGGAGAGGGTGTGGGTGAAGTGCGCTGATGTATGCGGTCACTAATGAAATGTGTAGTCTGAAGGGCCCCGGGGCCACCCAAACAGAGCAGCATACTCCAATCATTTCATGTGGAGAGAAATCTGTGAAAACATGAGTCTCTGGGCTCTGGGAAGTAGGGGTGCGCAGGGTGCTGCAGCACACATTGATAGATGCCAGAGGACATGCATGTCCAAATTAATGAGTCTTCATTTAATTCCACAAAATCTTCTGATATTGTAACAAAAGCAAACAATGATAATACTGGCTGTTCGGTTAGCTCAGACGTTAGCTTTAGCTCAGTTTATCAGAGCTGCTGATCAGGACAGCTTCAGTCCGGTCCTCATGTCCTCGGCAGCAGCTTCAGCTGACATGTCCAAGATGTCCCTCAGAGCAGCTGAATGCTTGTCGCTGGCTTCGATCCTCGCAGGAAGTAAACAACTCTGGATCTCAGTGCTCAAAGTTCTGTTCAGCTAACGTTCAGCTAACGTTTAGCTAACGTTCAGCTAACCTTCAGCTAACATTCAGCTAACCTTCAGCTGTGATGGTTTGTGAAGTTTAGTCAGTCTGGTAAATAAACCAGCACTGCTGCAGTGGGTCTGTGTGTAAAATGTTCCTCAGAAAGCTGTTTGAAACATGCTGCATATCTGTCTGTATTCCACTGCACGTGTTGGCCCCCCTCCCTCACAGCCGTGTTCGTCTGATTGCAGACATCGATGAGTGTGAGACTCCAGGTATGTGCATGAACGGCCACTGCGTGAACACGGAGGGCTCGTTCCGCTGCGAGTGCATGGCTGGGATGGCAGTGGGCCTGGACGGACGGGTCTGTGTCGGTGAGTAAGACTTCCTTTACCTGAAACCACAACAAGCTGGAAGCAGCTCCTGCTCCAGGTTCCTGTTGCAGCTCGAAGACACTAACAGTCATTCAGGGGTGTAAAGAGGATTCTCAGGCATCCAGGACATCAGGATCCTAAGTCCTGGAAGAAGGTTCTCCTCTGATCCAAAAGGCCTGAGCTCTGAGGTCTACAGGACAAATAACTGCTTCTGATTCTGACCACCCAGAAACAAAAGAGTTTATCCCTTAAAATCCACAGACGTGTCAGCAAAGCTCCAGTGCAGCAGGTCTACAGAACTAAAAGGATCAGAAATATTGGCTCTCCAATCATCCAGAACAATATTTGATATTTTGGTGATGAGATATTTAAACCTCAGTGTGATAAACAGGAGAAAACTCAGTCATGCTGTTGCATCCACTCACTGATTAATGTTTCTGCCTCCAGTCGATCCTTCATGTCCTTGTTTTCAACATTCCAAGTTTTCCCTAAATGACTCTTTTTCACACATCATGTGAGAAGTGTTGAAATGCTGTTTGTTCTTTCTTGGGATGATTTCAGAGCAGCAGAATGCCTTCAGTCCCTGAGGAAGAAAAAAACAATGGTTTGTTGCATCGTTTCTCTGTTTTCCTCTGTGTTCTCACACGCTCTGTATGTGTTTGGTGACGCAGATACACACATGCGCAGCTCGTGTTACGGCAGCTACAAGCGAGGCCAGTGCATCCAGCCGTTATTTGGAGCTGTGACCAAATCTGAGTGCTGCTGCGCCAACACAGAGTACGCCTACGGAGAGCCCTGCCAACCCTGTCCGTCCCAAAGCTCCGGTACGGATCCACGTTCAGAGCCACTTCCTGCTCCTGCAAACACACTCCTGCACATCGCCCGAGCCGCTTCCTGTTCCTGCAAACACACTCCTGCACATCGCCCGATCCACTTCCTGCAAACACACTCCTGCACATCGCCCGAGCCACTTCCTGCTCCTGCAAACACACTCCTGCACATCGCCCACCGCCCTGCATGCCCAAGTTTTAAACAAACATCTCATCCTGTCTGTTAGCACTGTTCATCCAGTCATTCGTTTGAGAATTTAAAATCCATCCTGTGGTTCATGAAATGTGCTGCTAACAGACGCAGGGAAGTACATGATCGCCCATCTTTCATGGTGGCGTTTGATTAAAAAGCTGCAGGTTGCAGGATGAAGTGAAGCTGAGCCTCTGCAGACATGTTATTTAGTCACTTCTCATTAGTTCTCCACATGAGATGCTTTTCTTTACATCCCGGCTAAATGAGAAGGCGTAGAAACGGATAATGACCTGGTTTTAAGGAATCTGCTCTTTTTAGCTGCTCACTCAGCTGTTCTTCTTTAAACCAAACTGTGTGTGTTTTCTGCAGCTGAGTTCCTGGCACTGTGTCCCAGCGGTGTCGGTACCACCGGCGATGGACGAGGTAACCTCCACCACTCCTCGGTTTAGTTTCTGCACTTTTAGAGCGTTGGAGCTGTAGTTTTTTCTGCTGTTTGGATCAAGTTCTGACTGAACACTGGACAAACTGTTAGCATTGCAGAATAAAACTTCCTGTAAGGGTTCAGGTTTTCTCCCTGAGCTCTCCTGACACCTGAGTTACTGTTTGAAAGCTGGACCGTTCCGGTCAAACTGTCCCGGAGCGGGTCGAGTGTTGACTCCATCAGATTGATCACGAACAGGTCTGTGAGGCCCTCAGATGTCCGGGTGCACCAGACAGCTGAGGTTGTGTTTGTAGGCAAAAATAGGAATTATTTTAGGAGTTTGAAGCCTGATTTGAATAAAACAGTTTGATTTTCTTCTGTCTTAAGAGCCAACTTTATTCAGAAACATCTGAGGCTACAGTCCTGAACATCCAGGTCTAAAAAAAAAAAAATATTAAGAACTGGTCCAAATCAGCCGATCTTTTTTAGCAGATTAAATCATAAACGTGGGGTTGAAGTGCAGCCAAAGAAATAATGTGCCAGGGTACAAGCTGTGCACATGAAAACAGGTCCACTGGTCAGAAAATGAGCTGATTTCCTCACAAATCTCCAGCAGTCGAACCCTAACAGCTTCTTTCAGCTGATTTGAGTTTCAGCTGGATTTGAGTTTTTACTGAAACGTTCAGCAGCATTTTCTTTGCCTCCTCAGATATTAATGAATGCGCTCTGGACCCTGACATCTGTCAGAACGGAGAGTGTGAGAACATGCTGAGGACGTACAAATGCACCTGCAACGAGGGCTTCGAGGTGGACCTTACAGGCAAAAACTGTGTCGGTGGGTGGATCGCCCTGAGATGATCGCATCTTCTCAGAGAACAGGACCGTGACTGTGAGCTTTTGATTGTTTCCAGATATCGATGAGTGCCTGATGAACAGGCTGCTGTGTGACAACGGCCTGTGCAGAAACACACCTGGGAGTTTCACCTGTCAGTGTCCCAAAGGTTTCCGCTTTGATCCGAGGACGGACGTCTGCGAGGGTCAGAGACAGGCTCAGTCCGCTGTCCTGCAGCATCACTTCCTGTCTGAGACGTTTCAGCTCTCAGTCGATTTGTTTGTGTGTCTGCAGACGTGAATGAGTGCGAGTCCAGCCCCTGCATCAACGGAGACTGTCAGAACAGCAAGGGCTCGTTCGTTTGCACGTGCTCAGTGGGCAGTTCTCTGGACAAAAGCCAGCTGGAGTGTATCGGTAGGAAAACTCATACGTCTTTCTTTCTGCTGTTATTGGCCTCTAAAGAAAGCTGTTTTTATAAAAGCTGTGCAGTTTGGAGACAAAAGAGTTCCTGTAGTTCCTGTGTGTGGATTTGAGCAGGCTTAGTGTGTTAGAAACCCTAACAACAATGGAGCTTCTTCTACATCTGAACGGTTTTGTTCCCATTAAACTTTGACTGTTTTCTGTAACGCTTTAAGATTAAAAGTTAACAGTTATAAAAAACTGCAGATGTTTTTAGCCACGCTCCAGATATTCCTGATGTGTATTTTGTTGGATCAACATGTGTTGATAATGTCATAAAACAGAGACGACTAAGAGCACCTGCTGGCTGAAGATCATCAACAACCGCTGCGAGGTGAACATTAACGGAGCGACGCTGAAATCTCACTGCTGCGCCACGCTGGGAGAAGCCTGGAACAGCCCCTGTGCTAAATGTGAAAAAGGTCCACCGCTTTTATTTTAACGGGATTGTTTCAAAGCAGAACACAGAAAGACAAATGAGTTATTTGTGTTTTTTCATTTTAGACTGCTTTGGTTCATTTTAGGCCTGTGGAATCAGACATGTGGCCTCAGAGATGCTTTCATGTCTGATGATAGAAGAAAAGTGAAACCTGGCTTCATTCAGCGTTTAATCCGAACACAAAAGATAAAACTTACACACCTTTTCTGTTTTTCAGATCCGATATGCGGTAAAGGTTTTGCCAGAGTCCGAGGAAACATCTGTGAGGGTGAGGGCTGCTTTCACGTTTCTCACTTCCTGTGGACAACTGAACTCCTCCTTCTTCTTCTTCTTGTTGCTCTGAACTCGTTGTTGTTGTTGTTGGTCTGAACCTGTTTTCTCTGCGGACCCTCAGACGTGGACGAGTGTCAGGTGTTTCCGGGGGTCTGCATTAACGGTAAATGCGTGAACACACAAGGCTCCTTCTTCTGCCAGTGCCCTCCAGGAATGACGATCGACATCACCGGCAGGACGTGCATCGGTCGGTGTTTTGTGCTTTAAATAATGAGTGTGAAGCATGGAAACAGCCTGGAAACGACGTGTTTCGTCCGTGCAGACCTGCGTACGGAGCACTGTTACCTGACCCATGACGATGAGCGCTGTGGGTTGGCCATCTCAGGGAAGCACCGCGTGGATGCCTGCTGCTGCTCCGTCGGCGTCGCCTGGGGCCCCGAATGTGACGAATGTCCAGAGAAGGGGACTCCGGAGTTCACTCAGCTCTGTCCTCGGGGCCCCGGCTTCTCACACAGAGGAGACTTCATCAACGGCAGACCCTTCCTGAAAGGTACGGTGCTGCTGGTCGACCCCCTGAGCTGTCGGTGCTCCACACCCTGACCGCCTGTGTTTCGCTCTGCAGACATCAATGAATGCAGGATGATCAACACGCTGTGCTCCAACGGGAAGTGCAGGAACACCATCGGCAGCTTCCGCTGTCGCTGCGATAACGGATACGCTCTGGACTCCGACGAGAGGAACTGCACAGGTGAGAAAAGGCAAAGATCAACCTTCGACAATGAGCCAGTTAGAATTTAGGCCAGCGTGAGTTCGAGAGGCTGAGATGGTTTGGACATGTCCAGAGGAGGGACAGTGGACATATTGGACAAGGGACTAAGAGCACAGAGAAGGTAGACACCAAAATGTTTTCTTTTTCCTCGCTGACATGTAAATAATCCCAAATTGTCTGCGGTTCTCTGGCTGCACTCCTTTTGCAGCCCGGCTGACAGAGTGGCGAGCGGGGTGGGCGGGGTTTGTTTATCAGCAGGACATCAGCTCAGATCCAGCAGCTGGATCCAGTGAGAAAGTCAGTGAGTCTGAGAAACCACCGGCAGCTGATTTCTGCTGATTTCTGCTGCTTTTGTTTCTGGAAATGACACCATCACACAGGCTCCGCCCTTCTCCGCCTGCCATCACTTCTACCCGGGTCATCGCCCGGCTGACTGAAAAGGAACGCAGCTTTTAATGCTTCAATGTTGAAACTTTGGAGTTTAAAGCAGTTTTTGATGGAGGAAATTTACTCATTAATTACTGATTTATTAAATTCATTATCACTGAAAATAATTCAGAGTAAACTTTTAAAAGGAGCAAAAATACCCAGGAGTCAGAAGATTTTCACCTAATTTCTCCCACTTGTCATTAAGCTTCTTCGGTCTGAGGGGAACCTGGTTCTGTTGGACCTGGTTCTATTGGACCTGGTTCTGTTGGACCTGTGACAGAAATCCAGGGTTAAAGTTCTTTGCAGCGTTTTTCTTCAGAAACCTCCTGACTCCTGGGCAGTGGAGGAGACCTGCAGGGAGTCTGAAGGTTTGAGTTTAAAAACCTCTCAGTCTGAGGAGGAATCTGCAGAAGGAGCCACTTTATCTCCCTGTAATCTCATTTTACAGCCTGCTTCCATGCTCTGTGCCTCACTTCGACCCCAGTCTGCTGCTGTTTAACCTTTCCTGCATCTTCGTTGGTGACGTTTCTGTGTTTCAAACGGTGTCCTGCAGACATCGACGAGTGCCGGATATCCCCCGACCTGTGTGGACAGGGCAGGTGCGTGAACACGCCCGGAGATTTTGAGTGCGAGTGCTTCGAGGGCTACGAGAGCGGCTTCATGATGATGAAGAACTGCATGGGTGAGTAGAACTCCCTCATCTGGACCCACTCAAGATGCACAGACCAGATCTGGTTCAGCTCCGTCATATGAAATGATTTAGGTTTTAAAGTAATGAGAGAGAAACGGGATCTTTGACGCGCCCTGTTCAAGTGTCCATATCTGAGAGCTGATCCAGACTTTAATAGTCTCCAGCTACAGGGAGGGTCCGCCACACGGTCCCAGTCCTGGATCCAGACCAGCGGTCATAAAGCCCTGATGAGGTGCTTAAACAGACACGCCACCGAGGTGGATGATGTCATCTGATATTAGCGGGCCGTGCTCATGTCTTCGTGTTTCTGAGACTGGAAAAGTCCCGGCCTGGACCGTCCAAATGTCCTCACAGAGACATTCTTCTGATGATTCTTCGTGTGAACGCTGATTCTGGGATCCAGCTGCTTCTACAGACTTTGTGCTGATTTAACGTTCACGAATCAAAACCTTTGGCTGCTGGAGCTTTTAGTTTCTGTGACCTTTAGACTTTAACTTTATTTACAAATATAATAAAAACACAGATTATTTCCTCCAGAAACTTAGAATCCGCTTCAGCTGCTCACTCTGGGTTTGTTTTCTTATAGTCCTTTTAGCTTTTAGCTGGTGTTTTTCTCCTTGTAGCATTTAGCTGTTGTTTTGCTCCTTTTAGCTTTTAGCTGTTGTTTTGCTCCTTGTAGCTGTTTTGCTCCTGTTAGCTTTTAGCTGTTGTTTAGCTAGCTTTCCTAACTCAGTTTCATCTTCTCCTCCGTCAGCATCACTGTTTTCACTGTTTTCACAGAAAATGCAGTTTGTCTGTTTTTTGTTTCTTTAATTGTCTCCAGAAGTTCAACCAGCTGATCAGAAACATTTTTATGTTCCGTTTTCTGTTCATTAACGTTTTATTTGTTGGGTGAAACAGCCTCGTTAAATCAAGAGCTGAAGTTCTCATTAAACCTAACCTCTGACAAGAAAAGCGTCTGCGGGCGATAATGTACTCATCGATTGATTCTCCAGTTCAGTCAACGAGGTTATTAACGATCAGTTGAAGCACATGTTTGACCTCTGACCTCTGACCTCCGTCTCCTCTGTCAGACATCGATGAGTGTGAGAGGAACCCCCTGCTCTGCCGTGGAGGGGAATGTGTGAACACGGAGGGCAGCTTCCAGTGCACGTGCCCCGACGGCCACGAGATCGCTCCTGACGGCTCCGCCTGCCTCGGTGAGGATCCTTCTCTGCTCTGGATGCTGCACCCTGATGGAGCTAATCAGCTGTTACTTTCAGATCAGCATGAGATATTTCACTAACAAACACTCAGACAGCACAGTTACATTATTGCCCTCCTGAGGTTCAGTGGCCGCATGTGGAGGTTCAACTCTCGCATTTAAAGCAGTTTAATTTGTTTCAGAAATGAGTCTTTTTCTTGTCTCTCAGTTTTTGTGAATCCTATTTATTCATGAAATGATGTTTCTGATGCTGGTGTTGTTTTTCCACAGATATAAACGAGTGTGAGTTGAGCGACAGGCTGTGCAGGAACGGTCAGTGTGTGAACATGGTCGGCCGGTACCAGTGTGTGTGCAACACGGGCTATAAGTCCACCGAAGACCGGCTGGACTGTGTCGGTACGTTCTCGATCCGGGACGGTTTTCCTGTCGGACTCAGACGGTTCTGCTTGTTGCTGACTTTCTGTCCGTCTGGTTTCTCTGCTGGCCAGACATCGATGAGTGCACGATCGAGAACGGTGGCTGTGAGACTTTCTGCACCAACTCGGAGGGCAGCTACGAGTGCAGCTGCCGCGGCGGCTACGCTCTGATGCCGGACCTGAGGACCTGCACCGGTGAGTGCTGCTGTGGTTCTGTTGGGCCTGTTGGATCGACTGCAGGTCAGCTCACCCCTCCCCTGGTTTTAATTAGAATCAGCCGTCCTTTAAGCAGACAGAAGGAAGAGGGGAAGAAACAGGACTTCAAGAACTTCACAACATAAACACTTTGTTACGTAAACATGTAAACAAAGATATTTACAAGGACTCAGTTAAAAAAGCAAAGATTTACTGAAAAGTTTAACAGTCAGAGAAAATGAAAGCATCTCTCAGAGCAGCAGCTTTAAAAGCTCAAGAAGAAGAAGAAGAACAGCGTTAAAATAAAAGAGTCCAGCTTTAAAGAAAAGGTCTGAACCGTTTCGTACCCAGCTGACAGAAAACATCCGTCTCTGGTTTTTATCCAGAGGTTCATCAGGAGAGGTTCATTCCACCATGTTGCTGTTTGGCCGCAGGTTGTTTGGGTTCCTCAGACTCTCACTCCTTTGATTTTACAAACAGAAACCAAAGAGTGGAGTTTTACTGTAACTCGTGGTCCAGATGTCCTGTGAAGCCGCTCCACAGAGAGCCGTACGGCTGCTTTCTGACTGCTTCAACATTTAAATCAGCAGGTTTGGATCAGTCTGGACCTGGTGTCTCATGTTCTCCTGTTCTCGTCACTCTTCCAGAGCGTCGGCAGCCCTCAGCCCTCAGCCCTCAGCAGAAGTTTCCGTCTCTCCTGCTTGACCTGCCTCTCTGTTTTCACTCCTCAGATATCGACGAGTGCGAGGAGACGCCCGATGTGTGCGACGGGGGACAGTGCACCAACACTCCGGGGACGTTCCAGTGTCTGTGCTTCGACGGCTTCATGTCCTCGGAGGACATGAAGACCTGCCTGGGTAACAAGGAGCACATTTCTGCAGCTCTGAACTGATTGGATCCAGGAGGCCTGAATTCTCTGAGATTTACTGAAACGACGTAATGCTCCACTTCAAGGGGCTCCAGAGTCTGAGTCATGAGAACGAGGCGTGGTGACTCAGACCTGGGAGAGCAGCGACTTGTTGCTGAACATCGTGTTATTGTGGCCGAGCGCGGAGGAATGTGTGACATTTAGACGTCTGCTTCCACTAAGACAAAACAAAAAGCTGATGTAAAAATGCCTGAACACTTAAAGAGCAGGGTGTATTTATATTTGTGACCCTGTGGAAGGAAGAATCAGCAAACGCTTTTATGAATTCTAACAAACCTTTTTCTTTCCTCTAGTTCTGTTTATCAAACTAATCTTCCTGGTTTCCTGGTTTCCTGTAGACGTGGACGAATGTGATCTGAACCAAAACATCTGTCTGAGCGGGAACTGCGAGAACACGAAGGGATCCTTCATCTGTCACTGTGAGCTGGGATACTCTGTCCGCAAGGGGAGCACGGGTTGTACAGGTGAGTCCGACGGTGTTTCCAGGTCTGGAACAAACCAAACAGAGCCTGGACAAACATTAGTGTCCTCTGCTGCCTTTTCTGAAAGTTTCAACTTTAAAGATGTCTCAGACAAGTGAAACTCAGGGGACTGAGAACATCTTGTGATCTGAAGCCAGTTTGTGAAACGAGCTGCGGCTGCTGGAGACACGAACTGTGAGAAAAAGGAGAATTTTCTGCTGCAGTCTCAGCAGAAAGCCAGGTTTTTGTGCACGGCTTGCAAAACTTTATTCTAGGCCGTGCACATTTTTGAGTTTATTTTCTTCTGCTCAAATTCACCGACATGAGTCTCAGAGAGATGCTGGCTTTAGGCACGCAGACAGTTATTTTAACTCTGTATTTTCACGATAAACTTACAAAAATAAAAGCCCTGATGTGAAAACCCTCCCAGGAAATGTTCAGAGTCTGTTTCATCCTGGTGAACGTGTGAAAACCCCGGGTGGCGAGTGAAAGAAAAGCATTCTGGGAGAAAGTCTAACCAGAAGAAGCTCTGACTTCTGTCTGAGCTGCTGAGAAACACGCTCACGAGCACACGTATGATGCTGCGCACGTGCGGCGGCGGTGAGGTCACCGTCTTGCATCACGTTGCACCTTTTGTTTGTTCCTGTGTTGCTCTTTCATTAAACATGACGTGATGGTTGGAAAGGCTCTGCAGCACGTAATCACCTGTAACGGCTCCAGGACACATAAATACTGAGTCCTGCGTTCGCCTGGACCCGCTCGGCATCCAGCGTGGACCCAGTCTGATTTATCACACCACTTACTTTGAGATTAGGGGCTGGTTGTAAGTTTGCTCAGTGATTTTATCATCACGTCTTAGTTAAGATGCAAATAAACACGTTTGTCAGGAGTTGGATTCACACAGTTCTTCTCTTGCTGCTGTTGTTCACGACTTCAGCTCCTGTCAGCTGTGCAGGATGGTAGCAGCCTTATTAAAGTCTGCAGCTACACATGCAAAGGAAAATGGTTCTTTTCTTTCCTGATTGGGTTCACCTGGATGGATTCTTGGTGTCTGTGTGAATGAAGCTCTGTTCTGATCCAGCTGTTGATGAGAACCTGAGAACATCCTGTACATTTAGGCTCATTATGTTCCAGGTTTAAACCTTGTCACCGTGTCTGTACGCTGTGTTTGATCAGCTGGAGGACATATTGGCTCACTTATTGACATGTTGAAGGTGAGTTTAACCAACCGTTTGGGAGAAACTCTCCCTCTGAGGCAAAACGCCACCATAATACAGTTTTAATGTTTTAGGACATAATAAAACTGATCTGTACTCTCAGTGGGTTCCTGGTTGTGGAGGAGTTGTGGCCCACTCTTCTTTCCAGCTTTGTTTTCTGCTCAGCTCTCTGAGGTTCTGGTTCTGGACAGATGGCCTCACATCTGACTCCAGAATCAGCCCAAACCATCAGCCCTCCACCACCGTGCTGACAGCTGCAGTGCATTCTGGGTAAACATCTGTCCTCTGGGCTGGTTCTGCTCCAGAAG
>NC_051444.1:660933-666948 GCF_001649575.2 Kryptolebias marmoratus
GGGGGGGGTCGTTAATTCTGCCTGTAATCCAGGGAGATTGGTTTGCTGCCAGCCCTCATATTACCTCGTCATCGGATGCAGAGTAAATTACTGCAGCCTCTCCTCAGGAAGGCTGTAAACCAGCAGCTATAATCTGTAATTGACAGCGTTTGAATTACTGACCTCACAGAGGAGAGCCGTGCGTCTGATTGGCTGTTAAACCCTCACATCTTCATTGAGTTCATGGCGCGGCTCCTTTGATGCGCCGGAACACGCCACGAACACGCAGCCATGCTAACAAAGCTGCAGCATCAAGTTTTCCTCTGTTTCCTTCATGTGAGAGCTGCCGGAGGAACATTCAGAACTTCTTATCAGCTCCAGCTGCTGCACCTTCACAGGATGGAAACAGCTTCACGGGAGGGGCAGATTTAAGAGCAGCAAACTGTAATTGTTCCCTTTATTTATTACAATCCAGGGCCACACACAGGAGGTCTGAGCCCCACTGTGGGGTGTGGAAAGATTTAAGTTTTTAAATAAAAACAACAATCAGAAGCTGATAAATAATGATATGATGAGTTGTTTTCAAGCTGAAACAGTCGGGGTCAGGAGTCTCTGTGGGAGATTTATTAGGCTCGGATCTTCACAGATGGTTTATATGGATGTTGTTAGGGATGAGGTCTGGAGTTCTGGGTTAGACTCTGTGGAGGTGGATCTGACTGAGACTGGATCAGGACTGGATCGGCTCTGCAGTCTTCTGGAGATCAGCCTGAAAAGAGTCGAGCACAATGAAATAAAGGAGGAACAGAGAAATCTGTCTTTATAGATGCAAAGTATCAGTGATCCTCACAGAACCAAGAACCCAATCAGACCCGAACCATGAGCCCGTCAGAGTCCAGTCTGCCTTTACTTAGATCCGTCTTTGTTTTCCTCCTGTCAGACATCAACGAGTGTGAGATCGGAGCCCACAACTGTCACTCACATGCGACCTGCACCAACACGGCCGGCAGCTTCAAGTGCAATTGTGCTGCAGGCTGGATCGGCAACGGCATCCAGTGTTCAGGTACGAGTCTGCAGCCTGCAGCTGTCTGCAGAAACATAAGTCTTCCTCTTCCTCTTCCTCTTCCTCTTCCTCTTCCTCTTCCAGGGTGGAAGGATTTTAGAACATAAACCTGAGTGTGTTATTTGGTGCACAGTTGTTGTTGTGTGTTTGTGTCTCAGACCTGGACGAGTGCTCCAACGGGACCCACATGTGCAGCAGCAACGCCGACTGCCTCAACACCCTGGGCTCGTACCGCTGCGCCTGCAAGGACGGCTTCTCTGGAGACGGGTTCTACTGCTCAGGTCTCACCTCCAACCAGTCCCTGCAGAGTCCTCGTCTTAAAAGACGTCCACATGGACACATGTAACAGACAGCTTGTCCCCGCAGACAGCGACGAGTGCGCAGAAAACGGAAACCTGTGTGAAAACGGCCACTGTCTGAATCTGCCCGGAGGCTTCCGCTGTGAGTGTGACATGGGCTTCATCAACAGTCCTGACGGGAAGGCCTGCGAGGGTTAGTGTCCCGCGAGACGCCGAGTGTCCTCAGACTGTCCTCTGACTGTCCTCTGAGTGTCCTCCAAGTGTCCTCTGAGTCTCTAACTGTCCTCTGAATGTCCTCTGAGTGTCCTCTGTGTGTCCTCTGAGACTCTGACTGTCCTACCTGTCTCCCCCTCTGTCTCCCTTCCTGTCTCCCTCCCTGTCTCTCCCTTCCTGTCTCTCCCCCTCTGTCTTCCTTCCTGTCTCTCCCCCTCTGTCTTCCTTCCTGTCTCTCCCCCTCTGTCTCTCCCTCCCTGTCTCCCTGTCTCCCGCCCTGTCTTCCTCCCTGTCTCTCCCCCTCTGTCTCTCCTTCCCTGTCTCCCCCCCTGTCTCCCCCTCAGACATAGACGAGTGTACCTTCGAGGACATCTGTGTAAACGGGCGGTGCCAGAACATCCCGGGTCTTTTCAGGTGTCAGTGTAACCGTGGTTACGAACTGGACCGGACCGGAGGGAACTGCACAGGTGAGTCCGGTTACCTGCCAGTTCTGCAGACAGGAAGCTAACAGTCCACTGTGTGACGATGAAGACGCTCCTCCTGCTCCTCTCAGATATCAACGAATGTGCCGACCCGACCTTCTGCATTAATGGGATTTGTGTGAACATTCCTGGGAGCTACCACTGCAACTGCCCCCCAGACTTCCAGCTGAACCCCACGGGGGTGGGCTGCGTCGGTGAGACTCCACGCGCTCGTCCCGCAGTCGCAGACCGGTTCTGATTGTCGGCGGCGCTGAATCCCCCTGTGTGTGTTTGGATCCAGACACTCGCTCTGGGAGCTGCTACCGGGACGTCCGAGCTCGAGGAGACGCTTCGGAGAGTCTGGACTGTTCCAATGAGATCGGAGTGGGAGTTTCCAAGGCGTCGTGCTGCTGCTCTGAGGGCCAAGGCTGGGGGTCGCCGTGTGAATCCTGCCCCCCCGTCAACTCAAGTGAGTCAGCCGCTCATCTGCAGCTACAACCAGAGGTTTGCATCCACAGGTGAACCTCCAGCTAACCAATCAGAAGCTTCCAGAGTCATGACATCATCACCTGGGCTTTCCCAAACCGTTTAAAGGCAGTAATCTCAGTGTATGTAAACCTGCAGCTTATTTCAGTCTCATTTAACAAACAGGAATCATTTTGGGAATCCTAACTGACCTGAAATGGGGACGGTTCGGTTCTGTCAGACAGAACAAAAGGTTCTGTGTGTTTTTATACAGAAACATCTGCTTTTAACTGTAGAAGTAAGTCTGAGAGTTGTAAACTCTGAGGAAAGGGATCAGGGAGCTGTTTCTAATGTTCCTGTGTAACAGATTTCAGGACAACAGTTTTGTGAAGGTGTCGTGTTGGCCGGTCAGCCAGGAGGAGCAGGAACTCCTGAACCCGCCTGATGAGGTGTGAATTAACTGATCCGCCAACAAACAGGCCAGGATTCTCTTGTCGTGCGACGGATGTTTGCTGTAATTGTTGCTGGTAGAGAAGAGCCAGCTTCATTCAACCAACATGGAAATTACCACCAGATGCTTGAGAACCGAACAGACAGTGACTCATCCTTTCAGTCGGAGGAAATGCCTTCTGCTGCTGCAGAAACAGAAAGTTTCTCTTCAGCTCTTTAAACTAACCCTCAGGAAGATAAAACATCTTCTCTCTACCAGCCAACCTGCAAATCCGACAAACTAACAAACTTTATTGATATTTGTCAGCCCATAAGCACCGGAGAATCCTTATTATGAGCCCGTTTCAGTTTCCTGTTATCTCTGCAGCTTCGTAAAAAAACAAATAAAAAAAAATTTTAAAAATGTGTCTCGATCAAAAATAACGAGTCTGACTTCTGGTTGCAAAATATAATATGATGTCAAAACAAATTTCAAAAAGACAGAAAAACGTATTTTACTTATCATATCTCCTCTATAAACCCTGTAGAACCATCAGAACCTTCTGCTGCTCACGGGTCGAGACGTTTTCAGATCTGTTTCATAGTTTTTACTCAGCGACTGTCTGAGGCTTACGTTTCAGTCTGCGTTGTTTTGTCCGCCTGTCTTTACCTTAAAAGTCAGGGAGTGACAGACACAGGTGTGTGGTTACCAATGAGCCACCAGCAGCAGTTTAAATGTGTTTTTTTCCTCCATCAACATGTTGTCAGCTTAGATTGTGCTAAATTCATCGACTGTGATATCCTGTGTTGCAGCTGACTACAGGACGCTGTGTCCCGGAGGAGAAGGCTTCAGACCGAACCCCATCACAGTCATCTTGGAAGGTCAGAGGCACGCCATCACTAACAAACACGAACACTGAACTAACCCGCAGCCCTGCAGTCCAAAGAGTGTTTTGTGTTTGGCTTGTTGGCAGACATCAACGAGTGCCAGGAGCTGCCGGGCCTGTGCCAGGGAGGAAAGTGCATCAACACGTTTGGCAGCTTCCAGTGTGAATGTCCACAAGGTTTCTCCCTGAACCCAGACACCAGAGTGTGTGAAGGTAATCAACACGTGCATCTGTTCCTCCCAACAGGAACACGCAGGTACCTTATCCCTCCTGATCTCTGGCCCCGGGATGTTTCCGTGAGAAAGGAAATTGAGTCCATCTAGTGAGGCCGTCGTTCCGCGACAAAGAAAGGTCCTGCTGCAGCTCCTGGGTCTGTTCTACTTCCTGTCTAACCCAGGAAATCAAAGGTCCTAACATTTGCCCAGAGGACGGAGGCTCTGATGTGGTCGGGTCGGGTCCGTCCTCAGGAGACGGGCCAAAGATGATGCAGGGTGTGAGATTCAGAGGAATGAAACATGGTGGGAACAAGATAAATAAGAGTGTTTAGAAAAGCCCACGTAGGAGACAATGACATGAAGTTGGAGGTATTTTAATTTGATGTGTTTGTTGGCTGGAAGAAGAAAAGGCAAACATCAGGACTGGACCTCCTCTGTCTCTGGGTTGTCAGCCATTTATCTGTTGGATCGGCGGGAAAAACAGACTGTTTTTCTGCAGGAATCTTAGTAAAGAACTGACGTGGCCAACAGTGACAGCAGTCCCAGGATTATCCAGCTGAAAACTTAACATTTGTTCACCTTATTCAAAATAAGTCCCTGTCCTGAACCTGTTCAGAGAAGTTTTATTTAAGTTTAAAATGTTTCCAACAGTAAAAACCTTTAATGATACAAAAATAAAAGATTGTAGATTATCTGAACACAGTTGGAGGCAGGATATTTTTATCCAAAATGTCCTAAAATCAGTTTTGGAAGTAGTAAAATAAAGATGTGAGTTAAAAAATTCAGCATATTATTAAAAAAGTAAGACTGACCTTTGACCTGACCGCAGGTTGCAGTAATGTACAGATGTTTGGTTTTTTGAAATGAATGTATTAGTATCACTTTCAGAGGTTTTAGAAGCTAATTCTGCCTTGTTTCAGGTAGTTTTACAGTCACACAGAAAGATGTTCTTTAACGTTTAGCTACAAACTGATGGATGGAGGCGAAGCCAGAGGAAGAAAAGTCTAATTTCACCTCAGCATCTGTAAAGCTGACTGATTTACAGCCGTAACGAGTTCTTTAAAACGGATGGAAGTGAAAGAGGTGAATGAGTGTCTCTCCTGGCAGATATCAACGAGTGTGAGCAGACAGGGATCTGCGGTCCAGGCCAGTGCTACAACACCATCGGGAACTACACCTGCATCTGCCCCGCGGACTACATGCAGGTCAACGGAGGACACAACTGCATGGGTCAGTTTGATGAGCTTAAGGAGTAATCAGATGTTGCTGCCGGGTTCTGACAAATCTGTCTCTGATTCTGTCATTTTGCATCAACCTCCAAGACATGAGGAAGAGCTACTGCTACAGGAACTTTTACTCCGACAACAGGACGTGTGACGGGGAGCTGACCTTCAACATGACTAAAAAGATGTGCTGCTGCTCCTACAACATCGGCCGGGCCTGGAACAAGCCCTGTGAGCAGTGTCCGCTGCCCAGCACCGGTGAGGACCAATGAAACGGGTTCTTAGAGGACAAATAAGGACCTGAAAAACAGCTTTCATGGTTATTTTTTACGTTAACTTCACCCAGATGAGTTTGCAGTCCTGTGCGGCAGTGAGAGACCAGGATATTACATCGACATCATCACAGGGAGAGTTATTGGTAAGATTTGATTACTCACATGGGTTTGTTTTGAGAAGAAGGATAATTGTTGTCCTCGTTGTGCAACAGATATTGATGAGTGCAGGGAAATCCCAGGAGTGTGTGAGAACGGCGTGTGCATCAACATGATTGGCAGCTTCAGGTGCGAGTGCCCCATGGGTTTCATCTACAATGACAAGCTCCTGATTTGTGAAGGTAAACCCACGGCTGTGCTGTGAGTCTCTGCTGTGTTTAAACAAAGTCCGTCCCTGCAGACAATTACCGATATGTGATGTCTGATGTCTGATGTCTGATGTCTGATGTTTGATGTCTGATGTTTGATGTCTGATGTCTGATGTCTGATGTCTGATGTCTGATGTCTGATGT
>NC_051444.1:669118-675609 GCF_001649575.2 Kryptolebias marmoratus
TCTGATGTCTGATGTTTGATATCTGATGTTTGATGTCTGATATCTGATGTCTGATGTCTGATGTTTGATATCTGATGTTTGATGTCTGATATCTGATGTCTGATGTTTGATGTCTGATGTCTGATGTCTGATGTTTGATATCTGATGTCTGATGTTTGATATCGGATGTCTGATGTCTGATATCTGATGTCTGATATCTGATGGCTGATGTTTGATGTTTGATGTCTGATTTCTGATATCTGATGGCTGATGTTTGATGTTTGATGTCTGATTTATGATGTTTGATGTCTGATGTCTGATATCTGATGTCTGTTAACTGATGTCTGTTGTGTGATATTTGATGTCTGATGTTTGATATCTGGTATTTGATGTTTGATGTCTGTTAACTGATGTCTGACGTCTGATGTTTGATGTCTGATGTCTGATATCTGTTAACTGATGTCTAATATCTGTTAACTGATGTCTGATGTGTGATATTTGATGTCTGGTATTTGATGTTTGGTGTCTGATGTCTGTCCCTGATGTCTGTCCCTGATGCCAGATATTGACGAGTGTCAGAACGGACCCGTGTGCCAGCTGAACGCAGATTGTTTGAACATGCCTGGAAGCTACCGCTGCGAATGTAAACCTGGATATCGCTTCACCCCCACTGGACAGTGTCTTGGTAAGGCTGTCAGCGTTCAGTAAAAACACGAACCTCTGGGGTAAAACGCAGTTTAAAGGGCAGCTTTCATTGTTTTTGGTGCCAGACTCTTTGTGGTTCTAACAAAAATAAATCACAATGACGACTTTTTTCAGAGGAGAGAAGTCATTTAAAATCACTTGACTTGATTTATCGACATGTTTAAGGAAAGTTGGGATTTTATTAAATTGTTTGTTGTGCTTTGAAAGCATCACTACTTTCTTCTTTGGCAGCCATTTTGTTCTGCTGGCGCCACATCTATGACTGATGTCATCACTCTTAAGCAGCTTTTGTCTTTGTGATTGGCTGCTTTGTTCTGATTTTTCTTTCTTTTTCTATCAGTTTCTCAGTTTTGGGGATGGGACAGTTTAAGAGTAAAAAAACGTAAAAATCAGGAAACTTGTCCTTTAAAAAACAATATCTGAAATGATGCCTGGTTATCAGGGATCAATAACTGATGAATCAGTCCTGATCTTGACATTAGAGTGGTTAGAAACAATAAGAGACAACATGAAGGGAGCTGAAGGAAGATGTCTTGAAAAACTGAACATTTAGGTCAGTAAGAAGTGAAAGTGCAGCAGGGAGAGTAGTTCTGGGTGGGCTGGTTGTTTAGGGAGGGAGGGAGGATGTGCAGCGTGTGTTGAGCTGCTGCAGATCGCAGACATGTTGCTGTCAGTCAGATAAGAAAATGTTAAACTAACATCCTGTTTTACTTTCTGATTTTCAAACCAGACTCCAGAGAGGAAAACTTCAAACTGTGAAGCAGAACGTTTATTTTCAGAAAAATAAAATCAATAAAACCAGCGTAGAGTAAAAATGGCTGTAAGTTAGCCTTTCATTTCTGATTGTGCTGCTTGTTTCCTTCGGTTCTCAGACCGGAACGAGTGCCTGGAGAACCCGGGGATCTGTAACCCCGGGCAGTGCATCGACACGGTGGGAAGCTACCGCTGCATCTGCCCCAACGGGTACAAACCCACGCGGGACCAGTCCATGTGTGTCGGTAAGTCCCTGAGAGTTTCAGCTCAGGTCTGAGAGGACACTGAGGCGCTGCTCTCTGCTTTCAGACGTGGACGAGTGCGAGCGGCAGCCCTGTGGCAACGGGACCTGCAAGAACACGGTGGGCTCCTACAACTGTCTGTGCTACCCCGGCTTCCAGAACTCCCACAACGGGGACTGCATCGGTACGAAGGTCTGTCTGAATGAGCGGTCAGAGAGACGCTGCGCTCCTTCATACTTGTGGTGTCTTCATCAGATGTGGACGAGTGTTCGACGCAGAGGGGCTTGTGTCGGAACGGGAAGTGTGTGAACTTAGTGGGCAGCTTCCTGTGTGTGTGCAACGACGGCTACGAGCTCACGTTAGACGGTCGAATCTGTACAGGTGAGAGTTTACCTCAAAGTAAGAAACTAAGTTTGACTGCTTTTATTGTTCATCCCTTCGTGTTCCTTTTGCTCCTCAGATATAAACGAGTGTGCAGTGAATCCAGGCACGTGTGGAGCAGGAACCTGCCTGAACATGGACGGGACCTACAGGTGCATCTGCCCACTTGGATACTACCTCCATGAGGAAACCTGTGAAGGTACAGCAGCCACACTCAACAAGCTTTAACTTATCTGAAGTAACTGGGCAGCTGTGGATCAGTGGTTAGAGCAGTGGTCCGGGGGTTTGATTCCCGGCAGCAGCCACGTGTTGAAGTGTTGATGGGGAAATGAGGGCAGACTGTGTTGGAAGGAGCTTTGAGGGGCCTGCTTGGTTAGAAAGATGCAGTCCATTCATTTAAAGACAGAAAAGCCGTGGACGTCTGCTAAATCTGCTGAAGAAGCTGAAACTGAGTTGATTTAGCAAAACAGTCTAAAAGCTAAAAGTAGCAGAAGACAAAAACAGCCAGGAATCAGAACTCCAATGGGGAAAATATTTGTAAATAAATATTTAAAAGGTCTAAAAGTCCCAGCAGCCATCTCTGAATGTTTTGGCGTATAAACGGCTGCAGAAGGAGTTGGATTGTTGCTAAAGTTCGTAAAACTAATGAACAGGAAAAAAGCAGCGCTAACGCTGACTCAGCGTTCTATAGAATAAAGTATAAAAATAAAGTCCAACGCCTCCTCCCTGCAGTCCCAGCTCAGACTGACGAAGCTCGGAGGGGAAACGTGGCCTTAAAGCGGGCCTGGGCCAGAACTCTTGGATTGTTTATCCAGTTGGATGTGATGAAGAGGTATTCGTCAGTCTTCATCACATTCCTGCTCTGTTCCTGGAAACCAGGAGTAACAGCAGCAGCAGCAGCTGCTCACTTAGATTCACTTTTCCAGATAAAACTCCTTTAATCCTCAGATCTGTTTTATCACACATCATTCCTGCAGCTCTGATCAGACTCTGAATCTGACGAGTCATGTTCCGTCTGCTTCTCTGTCAGATATCGACGAGTGCTCCCAGTCGCCTGAGATCTGCATGTTTGGAACGTGCTCCAACACCGAGGGAAGCTTCACCTGCCTGTGCCCCGAGGGCTTCCAGCTCTCGGCCTCCGGACGCAGATGTTTGGGTAATTATACGTGCGCAGCTTTACTGTATGCTCTCAGTCTGGAAGCTGAAAACGTGAGGTGGTTCTGGTTCTTTCAGGACATCTGAGCCGAGCCGTTTTCCATTTCCTCACGTGTGCTTCTCTGAAGGCGCTGCATGTGTTTGCAGGCTGGGTGGGGCGCGAGTCCTCGGTGAGGGAGTTCCCTCTGCAAACACTGAAGTGATGACTTCACCAGTTCTCCGAGGAACGTTACGGCTTTTATTTCACTTTGTGCTCTTTGTGGGGGAGGGGGAGAAAGATGACATTTTCTTCAGAGACTTGGTGAAATCCCACCTGTTTTAGTTTTAAAACAAAATAAGAACCCGTTGGAGGTTTTTGTCTGAATTTAAAGTGTTGCTGTCAGAGTTGGATTTGCAGGAACACTATTCTCCACACGCCACACCATAATCAGATGATTTCACCTTTTACTGTTGTGACCACGAGGCATAAATCTGCTAAAGTCAAACATTAACTGGTTCAGTTAACAGCCTGTGAGCTACTTTATTCATCCGTTTGAGCAAACTCATATAAAAGATTCCTTCACACACAATAATCCATCAATCTATGAGAGTAAAACATGATGAGAAGTTTTATTACAGAAATATAAAATGGTGTTATTAATTATGACTTCAGAGAGAAATGAAACCAACGTCGGCTGCAGGCTGGGTTCATCCTCAGGGTATGAAAGACACTTCATGGTTTCTGTTTTAACCACTTACTCTGTAATTAATGATGTGTTTTGGATTTGGTTTGACCGTCACCACCTTCAGATCTGACTCAGCATTTTCAGGCCCAGATTCACTAAAGCTGCTCAGCTGCTCAGCTGCACCTTTAGCTCTGGCTCAGCATCATGTTCACACAGCAAATACCTAAAATAACGTCGTCACAAACGGGTGAAAAATGTTTTTTCCTGCTGAACTTCAGGTTTTCCAGCTGAACAGAGACTCTGAACCTCAGACCGTCTGCGATGATTAACTTTGCTTCTGTTGAACGTCGACAACAACGGAGCTTTGTTGGCAGTTTATTTGTAGATGCAACAAGGAAGATGAATTATAGTTTTCCCAACATGTGCAGACATGCCTTTTCTGTGAAGGCAGCTCCTCTTCCTCTCTTCTTCCTCCTGAGACTCAGTTACCATCAGCTCTCAGGAGACATAAATATTTGATGCTAAATGTGCGTCACAAACAGCTGGAAACGTATATTTCCATATATCTGCTATGCTTGACAAAACAGATAGAAACACAAATGTTTCTTTCTTTTTGTCTGCAGAGGATTCATAAATTAAAGGCCTTAGTGTGTTTATTTCAGAGCATAACTTCTTAAGTTTTTAGATTTAATGCTTTTTGTTTTATAGTCATAAAAGTTTACAGAATGATGTGGAGTTGACATTTTTTGTTGAGCGTGTTGGGAAAGCTGAATGTTTGCATCTTCTCAAAATATAAATAGAATATTCATTAGCAGATAAAAACTTTAAACAACTTCCAGTATGTGAGCAGATCCCTCTTTGTTTTTCCAGCTCCAGGTGTGTGTCGGTGTGTGTGTCGGTGTGTGTGTGTGTGTCGGTGTGTGTGTGTCGGTGTGTGTGTGTCGGTGTGTGTGTGTGCGTGCGTGCGTGTGAGATCGATGGCGGTCAGAAGGCTTATTTGTGTTGAGTTCTCTGAAGGCCAGAGTTAGCAGGAGATCGCAGCCATCTGCTTCTCGTTAGGAGGACCGACTCCAAACACAGATCTGAGCTCACATCCTGAGCCCGTCTCTGTTTGAGGAGCAGGAACTGCAGCAAAAAGAGACAAAATATCCATTTATTTCTGAAAGGCCGAGCATTCCTTAAACGACTGACTCCAAAAGTTAATACTTTACTTTCTGGTTCATGAGCTATTTTGCTAACAGATACGCAGGCAGTTACACCATCGCCCACCTAAAGATGTAGATATTCAGCTCTTTCAGCTGGATTGGCTCTTTCCCTCCCGGGGTTAGGGTTAGGAAACCGTTCAGGAGGGAATAATGCGGCGCTCTGACTCTGAGGAATGTGCTGGAAAAACAAACCTAATCCTCTGAGGACAGAAAGCTTCTGCTGTCATTCAGGACACCTTCGGAGGCTTCATGATGTCAGTGAGGAAGGTTTAAATGTCCAGGGGATGGTGGACAGAAGACATTACTGACCTGTGAGAGCATTCATCAAACGTTTGACTTTATTCTGTAATTTTCTGCTTCGTGTGTTTGGCAGACGAGGCTAAGATGCAGAAGGTTGGATTTAACTAATTAACAGACGGAGAAGTCACTTTGTACCAATCGTCAGTCAGTGGGATTATTTCTGAATCGATCATCTGACACTGCAGCTGTCTGCTTCAGACTGAGCTGGGTTCAGCCGGTTCGGGCCACGTTTGTGTGTCGGATCACTTGCAGACGACCCGAGTCGACCAAGAACCCTCTTTATATCAAAGCATTCTGGGGAGTCATGGGCTGGATGATGCAAATGATCCAAAACGCAGCAGCAAATCTCCAACAGGACTGAAAGTGGCTGAACGAAGGAGCTGCGGTGGGCCGGGCCAAGTCAGACCTGTGGTGGGACCTTCGGACAGATAAGAAATGTCTGCAAACCTCAGGCAACTGAAGCAACATTGTAAAAAAAGAATCTCCACAACATTTTACGACTAACTGTGTGTGCACAGCTTGTAAAAACCGTATTCTTGGCTGAGCTCATCTTTCTGTTGCTCGTTTTGTCCCCACCTCGACAGCCGGCTCACGTTTCTGATTTGATCTGCTGGAGTTCACAAATGAGGACCATGAGACTAAAGAAAGGAAATGAAGAACCACCGCAAACATTTAGAGACTTTTCAGAGACTCTTTTGAGACTGAGGTTCCCAGCTCAGTCAGATACTGTCTTTAGTTCAGCTCAGCTCAGTTAAAGAACGGACCAGGACTCTGAAGTTCTGCTGTGTTTGAATATTTACCCTCAGATATCCGTGTCAGCTACTGCTACACCAAGTTTGACCTCGGGCGCTGCCTGGCTCCGAAGGCTCAGAACACGTCCAAGGCCGAGTGCTGCTGCACCAGGATGCCGGCTCAAGGCTGGGGGAACCCCTGTGAAATCTGCCCCAGCAAAGGAGAGGGTGGGTAAACGAACACAAACACGCTGGAGAACGCTCCAGGAAGGGTGTAGGTAGCAGCAATACATGAAACAGCCCGGTATACTCACAGGGTACGTACCTGGGTATGTACCTGGTACCTACAGGGTACATCCCTGGTACCTACAGGGT
>NC_051444.1:675709-681017 GCF_001649575.2 Kryptolebias marmoratus
CCTGGTACCTACAGGGTACATACCTGGGTACGTACCTGGTACCTACAGGAATACTAACAGGGTACCTACCAGGTAATTACATATCCAGTCAGTACTGGGCTGTATTATGTATTCTTACAGAGATGTATATTTTTCATTGGTATTTCTGACTTTTTGTCGTTTCTTTGTCTCAGAGTCGTATCTTCTGCTGTGTCCGAATGAGGGATACGAGCGGGGGCCAGACGACCATCCCAAAGGTTCATAAATACTGACTCCACTCTGCTTTTTGTCTCTTTGGAAGTGTCAGGATGTTTGACTTTGTGTTTCAGATATCGATGAATGCATCAACAACCCGTGCGTTAATGGGCAGTGCATCAACACGGACGGCTCGTTCCGGTGCGAGTGTCCGATGGGATACCACCTGGATGTTAGCGGGGTCACCTGTGAAGGTCTGTCAGTCCCGTCCTCTGCCTCGCTCTTAGGGTCCATCAGTGGATTATAATCCCAACTCTCCTCCATGCAGACACAAACGAGTGTGACATCGGTAACCCTTGTGGTAATGGCACGTGCACGAACGTGATTGGTGGGTTTGAGTGTGCCTGTGATGAAGGCTTCGAGCCCGGATCCATGATGACCTGTGAAGGTACGTGAGACCTACAGTCCCTTCTCTGTCGTTTGGGTTTTATTTTGTAATTTCTTTCTTTCCCTTCTCTTCAGACATCAACGAGTGCTCCCAGAATCCTTTGCTGTGCGCCTTCCGCTGCGTTAATGTGGTGGGCTCCTACGAGTGTAAATGTCCCACGGGCTACGTGTTGCGCGAGGACAGGAGGATGTGCAAAGGTACGTCAGTGGGATGAGTCACCTGTGCTCAGAAACCGTTTACAGGGAAGTGTTGGCCGGGAACAAACAAAGAAGCTCAGACGTTTAGGCTCCATCCATAAAGTTATATAAGCCACTATCTGAGAGAGATCCTGAAGAGCCTCTCTGTCTGGGAGGAACATAAAACAGCCCCGGCTTGTCAGGGCACCATGGAAACGGGTGTATTTGGAGGTCCCAGTGTTTACAGCGAAGATCCAAACAGATCTGGAGCAGCTCGGTGTCGGACGGTGGGCGGTTTGAGTAAACCTCGGAGGATTGAGGAGTGTTGGTGTTCTATCCTCTTTCAGACCAGAACGAGTGTGAAGACGGTATCGACGACTGCGCCGGCCGGGGAATGACCTGCAAGAACCTGATTGGTACATACATGTGCATCTGTTCACCTGGATTCACCCGGCAGCCCGGTGGAGATGGATGCATGGGTAATGACTGTTCCAATCAACCTTCTGAGCCTCTGCTTGTGTTTCAGGCCTCATCTGCTCGTGTCTACAGATATAAAACAGCAGTTCTAAGCGTTTAACCATCATCATTCAGGTTATTTCCAACCTCAGAGAAAAGTCTTTAGGGTCTTAAACAAGCAACAAATTAAGGAAAAGGAGGCACTGCTGCACATTAATACTCATCGTATCCAACATTTATCTGATATATCTGAGGAATTAAAACAAACTGCAGGAAGTGAAACAGTATTTGGATCCACAAACTATCTGGACACATTAGCTTTGAAGCATGCATGAACTCCCTGAAGGAACTTTTACTTCAGATCCATTGAACTAAGTGGGACAAATAACCAAATCCTCTGTTTCCCTGTTAGACCTTAACGAGTGCTCAGCCAAACCGGGGGTCTGTAAGAACGGCCGCTGTGAGAACACGGTAGGAAGTTACCGCTGCAGATGTGACCAAGGCTTCATCTCGAACCCGACTCAGACAGAGTGCATCGGTACGTACAGAGCTTTACCTCCGGCTTCTGTTTGCTCATTTTAGCTGTTGTTCAGCTGCTTTCAGGTTTCAGTTTGTGTTCTGCTTGTTTGAGCGTTCAGAAAACACAAATTAAAGCAGAATGAATGATCTTATTGGGTTTAGTCTGGTTTAACGAGTGTAAAAATCTTTTTTCGGTCCTATTTGACCATGTTTCCACTGTCTGCTGCTATCAGGACAGAGGTGGGTAAATCTTTCCTGCCTGTGAGAAAACCTTCAGAGGGACATGTTAAACTTCACTTCAGTGCTTATCTTGTTCCTCGCAGACAGCAGAGATACAGATGTGTGGCTTATCTCGTGAGGTCTGGTATTTGAGGCCACGTCCCGTCTGGGTGGTACTGCCTGCCTTCCTCGGACCCTCTCAGTCCTCGTCTTTCTGTCCTTCCCCCTCAGATAACCGTGAAGGCTTCTGTTTCACCGAAGTCCTGACCACGCTGTGTCAGATGACTTCCAGTAACAGGAACCTGGTGACCAAGTCGGAGTGCTGCTGTGACGGGGGCCGAGGCTGGGGCTCCAACTGTGAACTCTGCCCCCTGCCAGGAACCACCCACTACAAGAAGATGTGCCCCCTGGGTCCTGGCTACACCACCGACGGCAGAGGTACCCGACTGACTCGCCTGGCGAGGTTTAACACAACCATCTCATGTGACCTGGAGCCCTCGGGCTGAGTGTTCAATCAATCAATCAATCAACTTTATTTATATAGCACATTTTAAAAACCACAGGGGTAGCCAAAGTGCTGTACAATAAAAAGGAAATAGATAAAACAAATAAAGAGATAAAAAACGATAAATAGATAAAAGAGACATACACATACGGGTTCACAGCAGGTATGTTTTAGGTGCCAAGAAAGACAAAAAATCACGGTGTGTTAAAAGCCAAAGTATAAAAGTGTGTTTTTAAAAGAGATTTAAAAACAGGAAGAGAGGAGGCCTGTCTGACACTCAGGGGTAAATTGTTCCAGAGCTTGGGAGCAGAAACAGCAAATGCTCTGTCGCCTCTGAGCTTCAGCCTAGTTTTGGGGACTGTCAGCAGTGACTGATCAGCTGATCTTAGGGATCGGGGCGGGCAGTAAGGCTGAAGCAGCTCAGATAGATATGGTGGGGCCGAGTTGTTCAAGCATTTAAAAACAAATAACAGAAGTTTAAAATTAATTCTGTAGCGCACAGGGAGCCAATGAAGGGAGGCTAAGATAGGAGTAATGTGCTCGCGCCTACGGGCCCGAGTTAACAAACGAGCAGCAGAGTTCTGAACAAGCTGCAGACGGGCTAGAGAGGTCTGGCTAATGCCTACATACAGTGAATTACAGTAGTCGAGACGAGCTGTAATAAAAGCGTGGATTAATTTCTCNAGGTCAGATCTTGNATAGGATTGGTTTGACCTTTGATATTTGACGAAGCTGATAAAAACTTTTCTGAACAACACTGCTGATCTGTTTTTCAAATTTAAAATCAGAGTCAAACTTCACCCCCAGGTTGGTGACACAGTCCTTGAGATAAGATGACAGTGAGCTGAGATCTACCCTGGGAGAGGAACAACAACTTGGTCCAAACAACATAACTTCTGTCTTGTTCTCAGTGTTGGTGTGACTCTCATCTACTACCACCAAAAACCTCAGTATCTGTACAACTGACTGACCGGCAGCCATTTTCCCCTCTTTATAATTAAATTTAACTCTACAATCAGTCTGTAGCAGCTGGCAAAAACAAACCGACAAAAGTTCAGATCAGAACTTTGTTTCTGCCACCATCACGTTGTTTCCTGCACTTGTCAGCCATATTGGATTCTGAGGTCAGGGCTGATGTTTAAGTTGATTTTTTCCAACCTTAACATCTGAGTACAAATGCACAGCAGCAGCGTTAACTGGCTGGTAACTCCTGTTGATCCGGGGCAAACCTTTGTTTTTCCCGGGTAGACATCGATGAGTGCCGTGTGATGGGACACCTTTGTAAGAACGGTCAGTGCAGCAACACTTTGGGCTCCTACAGCTGTCTCTGCAAACCGGGATACACCACTGACATCACGGGCACTCAGTGTGTGGGTAAGCCTGATCCTCGCCTCCTTATCTGAACCTTCTGCCTCCTGTGTGGGTGGACGTGTCTCATTATCTGTCCTGCAGGATCCAAACCCTTTCCGTCCCTGAGTTTTACTCTTTGTGTCCCTCAGATGTGGACGAGTGCATCCAGGCACCAAAGCCTTGTAACTTCATCTGTAAGAACACGGAGGGAGGCTACCTTTGTTCCTGCCCCAGAGGATACATCCTGCAGGAGGATGGAAAGAGCTGCAGAGGTGAAACCCCCCCCCCCCTCCAGAACTCTCCCCCTTCATCAGAACCTGGAGCAGCTGTAGAGTCAGAGGGTTACAACCTTCAAAAGCTTGTTTGGGAGTCTAAACAAGTGAACTGAGAGTTTCTGAGACATTCTTTCATCTGTATTTACTGTAGCTTCAGTTCCCCTCTGCAGGACCCCTGTGAGTCCGGTCCGGTCCGGTCCGGTCCGGTCCGGTCGCAGACTCCCAGACTCACAGCCTGACTCTAAACGGGTTTTATTGTCGTTAAACGTCTTGTTTTCAGATCTGGATGAGTGTTCGAGCAAACAGCACAACTGTCAGTTCCTGTGTGTGAACACCATCGGAGGCTTCACCTGCAAGTGTCCTCCGGGCTTCACCCAGCACCAGACGGCCTGCATCGGTACGCACACACACACAGACACACACAGACACACACACACCCACACACACACACCCACACACACACAGACACACACACACAGACACACACACACCCACACAGACACACGCACACCCACCCACACACACACACCCACACACACACACACACACGCACACACACTGTTTACATGTTTACTCAACATTCACGCCTGGCTGCTGAAACAGGATTTCAGCTCTCAGTTTGTTCTTCCATCATTATTTTTATCTCCGTTCTCAGAGATAAGTTCTCGCTCGGAGTTAATGAACTCCAGCTGAAGTCAGGCTCACGTCTTTAGGCTGAACTAACCTGATGAACTGATCAGGATCAGATCGGAGTAAAAGCTGCTGAAGGACTTCAGATGATTCAAGTTTAACTTTAGTGATCTTTGGAAAAAATGCTGTTTTCTCATCAGTTATTTTATGGCTGTTTTAGGACAGGATATTTTAAAGACTCTTTGAGGAAACAGACACTTTCTTTAAAAGTTAAACACTAATTAGACTCTAATTTATGATGTAATCTGCTGGAGAACACTTTGGAAATGAGGATAGGAGCAGTTTAATAATTATTATTATTTCCAATAACGTTGTAGTCGTGGACGTTTAGATGTTTTCTGTCAGAGGAGCTCCTGCAGGAGACAAGATCCAGCTCTGGAGACAGGTTGGAGACAGGTTAGAGACAGGCTGGAGACAGGTTGGAGACAGGTTAAAGACAGGTTGGAGACGGGTTGGGGACAGGTTGGAGACAGATCAGAGTCAGGCTGGAGACAGG
>NC_051444.1:681819-694367 GCF_001649575.2 Kryptolebias marmoratus
CAGGCTGGAGACAGGTTGGAGACAGGTTAGAGACAGGCTGGAGACAGGTTGGAGACAGGTTGGAGACAGGCTGGAGACAGGTTGGAGACAGGTTAGAGACAGGTTGGAGACAGGTTAGAGACAGGTTGGAGACAGGTTGGGGACGGGTTGGGGAGGGGTTAGAGACAGGCTGGAGACAGATTGGAGACGGGTTGGGGACGGGTTAGAGACAGGCTGGAGACAGATTGGAGACAGGTTGGAGACAGGTCAGAGACAGGTTGGGGATGGGTTGAGGACAGGTTGGAGACAGGTCAGAGATGAGTTGGGGACGGGTTGAGGACAGGTTGGGGACAGGTCAGAGACAGGCTGGAGACGGGTTGGGGACAGGTTAGAGACGGGTTGAGGACAGGTTGGAGAAGGGTCCTCTTATTGTCACGGAACAGACCCAGGATCAGCTAGAGATGGTTTAGTTTGCCTTTGATTTATATTCTGTTTGCATCGTGCGCTGTGATCTGCAGTGAGAGTAGGGAGCAGGTGGAAGAGAGCCTGGAGAGGTGGATAAACTTCCCCCTCAAATATTCCCTCCTCCTGCTTTCTGCTCTTTTATTCTGAAAAAGCTGCAGACCAATGAGTCGAGCTGGCAGCTCCAGAATCAGTTTCAGCACATTCAGGGTCATCATCATCAACCTTTTCGCCACAGCTCCAGTTCTGGCCCGATCTGAACCTCCTCTCCTCTCTGTGCAGACAACAACGAATGCTCCACAGACCCAAACCTGTGCGGTTCTAACGGGGTCTGCCAGAACACCCCGGGGAGCTTCAGCTGTGACTGCCAGCGAGGATTCTCATTGGACCCCAACGGACAATCCTGTGAAGGTCTGGAACCAGCTGAACCCTGCCTCAGGACCCGGTTATAGTCTTATATTATATGACATGTTCTGGTTCCTGACAGATATGGACGAGTGTGATGGAAGCCACAGGTGTCAGCACGGCTGCCAGAACCTGGTGGGTGGATACAGGTGCAGCTGCCCTCAGGGATACCTGCAGCACTACCAGTGGAACCAGTGTGTCGGTGAGCACCGCTGCTTTTATCAGGAAATGTGGAGCTGGTGGTTCCCCACCTGGAGGGGGCTGAAGATCTCAGGGGGAGTGAAAGGCTGTCAACAAAAACCATTTAAAATTATAATCAAAAGTCTGGCTAATCATGAAGTTACATCAGATGGTTCTGTTACACTCAGGGTTTCCTTTATAAGTGATTCAAGTTTACGACCGGGCACAAGAATGAAATCTGAGCCCCATAATGCCGTCATGTCTGTGTGCGCTGAGGTCAAACCTCAGGTACGAGGAGCTCACGAGTCCAGGAGAACCTGAAGTTCTGAATCATAAAAGGAAAGCTGTTGGGCCAGGTGGATCGGCATGGTTTCAGGTCTCATGTAGTGCTGTGTGCTCGAGTCTTCTATAAGAAGAAAACCCTCCTGACGTCTCGTCCCTGAGCTCAGGTCTGAAGGATCAGAGTGGATGTTAGTTTTATTTTGAAGGGCAGAAAATGGTCAGGACTTTGTTTCCATGCTTGGCTTCCTGTTGGTGCATAAAGAGGGTTTCTGAGGAAGAACTGGTCTAAGGTGCTGTATGAGTTTCAGCAGAAAACATGTCCAATCTGGTGTCTTTCCTGAAACTAAAAACATTTGTCTTTCTGCTGACATTTATTATTTGTCCTAATTGTGAGGCCTTTTGAAAGAACTGCATTTAGGTGCCAAGAAATGGTTTTCAGTGCAGAGAGGGGGATAAAAGCAAAGCCAAATAAAAAGTCATCTGTCATTATTTGCATGTTTGTAAAGGTTCCCTGTGCGTTTTATGTCTTTCTGTGATAACATTCAGGGCAGACTTTCCCAGTATTGTTTGTCTGTAACTGGAATGAGCTCCTCGTTTGTTGACTTCCTGCCTGCTTCCTGTGACCCAGATGAGAACGAGTGTCTGAACAGTCAGATCTGCGGGGGGGCCTCGTGCCACAACACCCTGGGGAGCTTCCGCTGCCTCTGTCCCACCGGCTTCAACTACGAGCAGACCTCCGGGAGCTGCTCCGACGTCAACGAGTGCTCCACCAGCCAGAACCCCTGCAAGTTCGGCTGCTCCAACACCGACGGGGGCTACCTGTGCGGATGCCCCCCCGGATACTACCGCGCAGGACAGGGGTAGGCCGAGTTCTGCTGCGAGGGACGAGGGACGAGGGACGAGCTGCGTGTCCTGGACTCATGTCTCTGTGTGTTTCAGACACTGTGTCTCCGGCCTGGGCTTCAGCGGCGGAGGACAGGAGCAGGGAGGGGAGGACGACGACAACTCGCTCTCACCTGAAGCCTGCTATGAATGTAAGATCAACGGCTACCCCAAGAAGGGCCGCAGGCGCCGCAGCACCAACTCCACCTCCTCCACCCAGGACCCTCCTCCTGAAGCCCTGCAGGTAGGCTGTCCACTGAGGGGACACCGAGACCTCCAGAACCTCCAGAACCTCCAGAGGACTGGGTCTGTGGAGGTTCTGGGGAGCTTCAGCCTTTTAGCAACATGAATGAAACTTTCAGAAAGCTGCGGCGGCCATCTTGAATTGGGTGGATTCCAAAGGTTAATCAGTTGTTGATGGACGTCGAATAATTTACTCAAATTATTTTATTTATTCCTACAAAAGGAACAACTTCTGAGTTTTAACATTTGATATGTTGACTGTGTTCTACTGTGAATAAAATTTTTATTTATTCTTATTATTTTACTTCATATTTTATAAAACGTCTCAACTCTTTGGGAGTCAGGCTTGTACATGATCACCTGCTGCCATCAAAGGCAGGATTGTAAATATCTTTCATTTTAACCGGAGGAGAAATGATGTTACTGAGATGTGAAGCAGTAATTAGAGACAGGAGTGTGTGAGGTGTCCAGTCCCGGTCCAGCCTGCTGAGGAGAGGAGAAACATCTAAGACCTGCAGGACAGACGTCCTTCAGGACCAACCCCGGTCCTGGAGGACGTCTGTCCTGCAGGTTTCAGGTGTTTCTCTGCTCTGACTCCCCTGATCTGAATGACTGAGTGATAAACAGGTTTCTGCAGGACCTGAAGACCTGCTGAGGAGCAGAGGAACATCTGAAACCTGCAGGCTGGAGGGCCTCCAAGTCCAGGACTGGACACCTCTGCCGTAGACTGAACAGGGCACATTATTGTTGGCTCCGATTCATCTGACTGTGCAGATCAGGCTCCCTGCTCGGCTGAGCCGGTATGATCCCACGTTGTCAGATCAGCGATAAACACTTTGTTTGGGTGTTTTGTCTGCAGCTGACTAAGGAGGTGAGCCTGGCCAGCATGGACACTGAAAACACCCTCCAGCTGCACCTGAACATCAGCAGCCTCAGTAACCGCGACCACATCCTGGAGTTCACCCCGGCCCTGTCCACGCTCAGCGACCACGTGCGCTACAACATCGAGTACGGGAACGAGGAAGGCCTCTTCAAAATCAACCAGAAGGAGGGCGTCAGCTTCCTGCATCTGAGTAAGAAGAAGGCGCTGCTGCCGGGGGCGTACGACCTTCAGATCAGCAGCGTGCCCCTCTACAGGAAGAAGGAGCTGGCTGAGCTGGAGGACCAACACGATAAAGACTACCTCACAGGACAGCTGGGAGACGTTCTGAAGATGAGGGTGCAGCTCATCCTTCATTAACCCTCACATGACTTGTTGGCAGCAGCTGCTGATCCAGAGTCAGGATCCGAGTCCCCCTGAAGGCCAAACGTCTGACTCTGGGTCAGCAGCTCCGACAGACAGGAGAGCTCGCCACCAAAGACACGAGACCAAAGATGATTCTACATATCATAGATACAGTTTCTGTGGAAACCAGCGGCTGAGTGAGGAAATGATTCCAGCTGTGTTTTAAGCACTTCGGAGGGCGAACAGCTGTTTAATTTGGGCCTAAACGTTGTATAATGATATGTGGAATCAGATGCCACTCTGAAGGGCACGTGGGCTGCACAAAGCTCCGAAAGATGAATTTGTTTTGACTGAAGAAGGTTGAGTCACAATAGTCTGAAATCAATTCTTTCCTTTCCTCAAGTAAATAAATGACTGAACACATCTGGACTACTTCTTTCCCCCAGATGTTTAATTCAATGAAGATGATGAGATGAAGAACGTTTAGGAGAGGAAAGGAACCAACTGTGGACTATTGAGATCTGTTTCTGAGCTTGAATGAATCCTATTTAAACTTTCCTTTCTTCCATCTTTCCTACTGACAGAATGATTCACATCTACTGGTGCTAACATCACTTCTGAACGCACTGCACTTCAGTCCCAAACTCCGTGTTCAGAGACAGCAAAGCCGTGGGAACGAGTGCCCTGCAAAAGTATTCACCCCTCCTGGGATCTGTCCGTTTTGTTCCCTTACAACCTGGAGTTTAACTGAGGTTTTAATTGGATTCTAAGTAATAATTCTTCAAAGTTAAGGAAGTGAAACGAGGAGAAAACTTGCTTTAAATCATTTCAAAAATCTAAAACTGATAAGTGTTTGAAGCCTGAAGCTGAAGTTTAATCAGATCTAAGAGTCAGTTTAGAAACACCTGTTCTGATTGGACCAACAGGAAGGGCTGAGACATCATGAAGACCAAGGATCTCTCCACACAGGTCAGAGAGAAGAACAGATCAGGGCTGGTTTCTAAAACAAGATCCCACAGAGATCAAGAAATCCATTATTAGGAAACAGAAAGATGATGAGGTCATCCACCCAAACTCACAGAGCGGAGACATTAATCAGAGGGACAGAGACGGAGCTGGGAGACAGAGGACTGTCCACAGGACCACTAGAAGCTGCTCAGAGCATCAAACATGTGGAAGAAGGTGCTGTGGTCAGAGGAGACCGAACATCAAGGACGACACCAAGTCTGGGTCTCATCTGGCTGAGAACACCAGTCCTACAGTGGAGCACGGTGGTGGCAGCAGCATGCTGTGGGACTGGGAAACTGGTCAGAGTTAAAGATGGAGGAAAACACAGAGAAACTGAGACAGAGGTCCACCTTCCAGCAGGACAACAAGCCTAAACCCTCTGATGAAGAACCCTCCACTGGTTTAAGGAGAACCAGGTAAAGGTTCTGGAGCGGTCCAGGACAGTCCAGAACCTCAGTCCAGCTGAGAAGCTCTGGTTTGATTTAAAGACTGTTGGACACGAGCAGCACCGTCCAACCTGAAGGAGCTGCAGATGTTTGGACATGAAGAATAGACAAAAAGTCCAAACTTGATGGACCAGGATCCTGGAGACAGACCTGAAGAGACCTGATGGACCAGGCTCATGGAGACCTAAAGAGACCTGATGGACCAGGATCCTGGAACTGATGCAGGGCGCCAAAGACAACTCCTTAGTTTGACATTTTTAAGATTTATAACAAGTTTATTCCCCAATAAAAACCTGATTAAACTCCATGTTTTAGGGAACAAAATGGATGAATACTTTTTGAACCCACGGCACTTCGGGGGTGTCGGGGGAAACGCTGTACTTCATTTCTCCCCTTTAATCAGCTAATACCATCAAATATAATTGGATTATAAACCTACACAAAACTAATGGGCTTTTTTTTGTTTATGCATTTATTTGTAAAATTTGTGACGTTGTTTTTGTCATCTGCACGTGGGTGCTGTAGCACCCCGAGCCCCCCTTGTTCCCGCGGCCCTGTCCTTACAGCGAGCATCGCAGCCTCTCTGCTCTTTCTACATGTAAATGTGTTTATACTGTAATAATCAACGCCACTTTTAATCTATACAGTATTTGTAAACTAGAGGAAGCCCCTGGATTAGAGGGGGTGGGGTGGGGGGTGTAATGGTGCTTATAATGACCAACTACTTCCTGTGTAAACTGTGTATACACCTACAGCCCACACACACCTGGGCCTTCATGATTCTGCACTGAGGTCTTAGCGACCGCACGTCTTCACAGGTCAGAGCAGTCCGTGTTCACATCCGTGAGGCTTTAGATGGAAAGTCACAATAAAACATATTTTTGGTGTACACCGACTCTGCTTGCTTCGTCCTTCCTCCTCTGCTGTCGTTCCAAGGAAGGGAAACAGGATCTGAGTGTTTCGGCTCAGCAGAATGGAATTACACGTAAAAAAAATCCAAACTTCCTTCAGTGAGCTGCAGGTTTTAACTGCTGTCCTCTGCTGCCACCATGTGGACATTTACATGTACTGTCTAAGAAATAAGACTCTTTTACAGAACAACTTTATTTTACAAAACATACATTTTCACTTTATACCCTAGAAGCTTTCAGTTGCGTCCAGTTGATCCAAAGCCTCCAGCGCCGCGTTTGGTTTCATCGAGTGTCTAAAAGAAGAAAAAGATGAAGTTATTTTTGATCTGATGCCAGACGGTGAAGAAAACCAGTTCCTCGTCTGCAGGTCTGCTTATTTACAAAGACACGAATAGGTTCTCATTTTTAATGGTAGAAAAACAGAAGATCAACTGAAGAAAATCCAAAAAAGTGGGATTTAGAGTTTCTGTAAAGAGGAGTGGGCCAAAGTGGTTCACTCTGACAGGAACACCAATCTGTTACTTTTATCTGGATTTTCTGTAAATCCTAATCCACAGACTTTTACCTTTTCCTCCACCAGGTCTGGGTAACAAATCTTCTCACAAACCAGCTGAGCGACTCTGTCACCTTTTTTCACTGTGAAGAGAAACGAAACGATTCTCACAGATCAGTGATAAACAGCTCATCTCTTACAGACCCACATTAACACAGAAACTACATCTGGTCACATTCAAGTCCTTAAAGGTTTAAAAATACATTTTCAAAGAAGTGGAACAAAAATGCAACAAGATTATTTTATTTTACCAGGTAAAATGTTTGAGAAGCAGGACCTGGACCAGTAAGTATTTTATTAAGTAGAAATTATTTAAAATGTAATTTGGAGCCGATTAGCAGGCCTCAGGTGGACGTGGATTAAGGTTTCAGTGCTGAGAACAGGAAGTAAACCCTGGGGTTACAGAATAAAACCAACGTTCTCCAGGAACTCGATAAAGAACCTGAACATCACGTACAGCTGGTCCTCTCGTTAGAAAAGCTTAAATACTTTACAGATAACCCAGCTCACCTTCAAATGTCTCCTTGCTGAAGTTAAAGAGCACAACGCCCACGTTCCCCCTGTAGTCTTCATCTACGACACCGGCTAGGAGCAAACAAAGACGGGTTCAGACCTCTGACATGCTGCAGAACCGGACGGAGCGGTTTACTCAGACTCACCACCGACATCGATGAAGTGCTTCGCTGCCAGGCCCGATCTTGGTGCTGGAACAGAAAAAAGGTGCTTTCAGTCTGACGGTACTGACTAATCTGTGCACGCAGGACGGTCAAAAGTCAGGTAAACTCACCCACTCTGCCGTAGTATCCATGTGGAACAGCAATCTGGATGTCAGTCTTCACAATGGCCTTATCCATGGCTCCAATGGAGTAATCATAGGCGCTGTTTAATTAAAGCTCAGATTTCAGCATGTGAAACTAATACCAGAGTAGTTTATTTTCTAAATAATGGGTAAGAGAATAAAAGCCCAACCTGTAGAGGTCATATCCTGCTGCCTTTGCAGAGCCTCGTGTCGGTGGGGTGGCATGCTCAGAAAGTTTAGCAAACCTGAGCACAGGAGCTTCTGTCGTCTCAGTTTTCGCCCTCTTTGATGGAGAAAGTGCAGAAACATCTGTAACATCTAGGGTAGGCATGTCGGCAAAGTGTCCACAGTTTAAACTCCTGCAGCAAACTAAAGATTAACTCACAGTACACACCTAAATACTCCTAATTCCGAACAAAGAAACAGCCCTGCTCCTTTGCGCTCTGAGATCTGAAATGTCCCGCGCAGGAAATGATACGCCATGAACCGGAAGATGAATTATACAACACTAAAAAAAACTATGATAGCTCCAAAATATTACAACGAAACTACATTTTAATGGTTTGAAGAAAAAAAAAAGATAAAACAGGATTTAGTCACAAACGAGACTTTGTAACTATGGCAACCATTCCGCGAGTGTTGTTTGAAAGAATCTCGCGATACGTCGTGTTGTTTCCTGATGTAAACATTTAAAATATTCCGGTAGAAGCTAAAAACTTCACTTTACATGAACAACGCAACAGAATAAAACAGATGTTCACTCCGTAAACAGGCTATAAACCAAATGTAACACAATATTAAAACCGAAAACGATCATAACTTACGAAATGCTACATCAGTTAGCAAAGCTAACGTCAGAGCGTATTCGGCATTTCTAGCTTTTGCTTACCTTTGTTTGCTTTTATAATCTGAGTATGAATCTGTCTTCTTGTCAAGAAACGTGGAGCAGCGCCAAACGACGAGAAGCATGACTGAAAGTCCTTTATTCTGAGCAGCGTTCTTGTCATATTTGTGGAGTATTATCGTCCCAGACTGTCAGTTTGTCACGCATGCGCAGAATGTCACTCGAGCATGCGCAGTTGTTCCCCCTCCATAACAAGTCCTTAACTGTGTTTATTCCTCTCATCATGGACAACAAGTCCTGTGGATTTGGAAACATTTGCTCTTTATTTGCCAAAGTTACCTGAGAACTGTCACATTTTAAATTCTTTTTTAATAATTAAATTAATACAAATCTTACTTTCTTGTTAACAGATGAAACCTTTCATTTCTGTACTTCTGACAGTATAATAAAATATGTTCTACAGTTTATTCTTGACCACAGTTTAAACGTTTACCTGGGTTATGTTTCCCTACTATAAATAAAGTCCCGTTTAATCTCATGTGTCTGATCTGACAGCTTCCTCAAGTTTCTCCCAGCGTGCCTCATTTCTCCTGTTTTCTGTTGAATTTTTTAAAATCAACCTTTTCTTTCTTCTTCTCATTGTTTCTGCCATCTTCCCCCCATTTTCTGCTTTATGATGCTTTTTCTGCCTGAATCTGATCTCTACGTCAGCCTCCTTTATCTGCTGTTTGAGGTCTGTAATCCCAGTTAATCCCATCATAATAACTATCATGTTTGTTGAATTTCTGTTAAGATGTCTGGACTGCTTTCTGAACAAATATTCTTTGAATTGAGTAAAGATGAACTTAAATCTGAACAAATCTTAGTGATAGTGTTGCCAGATACACACTAGTTCTAATATTTATGACAGTTTGTATACTTAAGAAGCTCAAATATATGATAATTTGGGCTTTTTCATATTTTGAATCAGAAGTAGTAGTAGTAGTTTTTTTATTAGTTTTTTATTACAAGTTGTCACAAAATAATAATTTTTATAAATAGAATCACAGAAAAATCACAAAAAATACAAATAATTCTCACAGTATTTTGTTTTCCCCAGTTTTCTTTAAGCAAAAAAAGTGTAAAGTTAGAGTAACATTAGGTTTATATGGAACAAGTAAACAAATAATAAAGTTTTTAACACTCAGTGAATATCAAGAATGTGCAGAAAAAAGAAAATCAAACCGTTCCCCCCCAAAAAAACTAAAAATCTAATGAAAGCTAAAATCCTGCTGAGAATCATTTATAGAAGAGTTTGTTTCAAAGATATCCACTCTGGTGTTCCTGTCCCCATGGATGAGTGAGTGAATGAGTGAGTGAGCCTCATGTTTCTGTCTGCATTCATGCCTTCATCCAGCAGCACACTGCATGAATCCTGCATCCCCTGCATGAGCCATCTGCAGCACGAGAACCATCAGAAACTTTGTACATGTTTGATTGTCTGCTGCTCTGGGTTTTTCTCGTTTATTTATCTATTTTTGTTGCTAAAGTATGAATGTTTCCCTTGGACTCGGTGTCCTACACGTTCCTGCAGTCTTTGTGAACGCGGTTCATGTTCCCGGTCACGTTCCCTTTGTTTCCCCTCCAGCTGCATTCTGCGTTCTGCTCATGAGTAGAACGTCAGCACGCTCTTGTGGTTTCCTCGGATGAGCAGAGTTGGAGGCAGGTCCTTCGTCAGGACGTCCAGCCAGGCCATGTAGAGGAAATCCGAGATGGATCCTTTCCGAGCGATGGGCATGCTCCTGCAGGGGGTCAACAGGAGAGAGAATCAGTAATCTGGATTACATGTTCACCCGCGTCCATCAGCTGCTGACACTCACACGATGATCAGGTTGGCTGACTTGGAGTTTTCCTGAAGGAGCTCGTTCAGTCGAACCTGGAGGTGAGTCTGCAAAACAACAACATGTTATTTATTATCACCCGCTGGGAGTGTTAGCATAATATCTGATGAGCCACTGGACAGATTGTATTAAATCTATTTGTAGAAAAGGAGAGATGAGGACAAAAGCTGTCAGATTATTCTGCTGCTGCAGACTCAGATTAGAGTTCAGTTCTGACATTTATCCTTTATTTATTCAGCTTTTCATCCATAAGTGTCTGTGTTTGTTTGTCTGTTAGTAAAATATGAACCAGAGGAGCTGTTAATGAAACTCTCAGGAAGGGTTTGGTTTCTGGATTGTTTCTCTGTTTTCAGTTAGAAATCAGTGTTTCTGATTCAGACAGAAATTTTCCTCCTCCGCAGCCAATGTTTTCCCTCAGCTTCCCTGTTTACCTGCTCGCTCACACCTGGGTCTCATCTGTAATCAGCACACCTGACCTCAGCTCCTTGTTGTCCCTCAGCTTTTGTCAGATGCTCCTGTATAACACACCTAATAAATCCATCCTTTCACCTGGGGTTTGGTTCTTTATCAGATTTAAATCTGCTGCCTACACTCGTAGTTCTAGTGATGTGCAAATGAAGCAATGAACCGTTTCATCAATCAAAGCTTTGTTTCACTGCCATCTAGTGGAGGGATTGGAGACAGCAAAGAAATGAATAATTCTGTGGTGAGTAACTGGGCTTTGTGTGAATTATGTAATGTTAGTAAAGACGGATCTGTTGATTTTGTGAAATAGTTAGTAAGTCATGTTGGTGGATACAGAGGGTGTGTTGAGAAGCAGAACTGACTGCTTTAATCCACTCGGGTCACGTGTCTTTGCACCAAAACGAGTTTCAGAGCAGTGGTTTAAGGAAAACTGGTCCTCAACCAAACTCCAGCCTGATTCAAGATGGCCACCACAACCACTCAACCTCAGCAAACACAGAAATGGCTCCAACTCAGTCAGTTTTACTGACCTCAAGCTAAACTTAGGAGTGGAAGTAGCCTACTCTGACGTGAGGTGGAGGGTGATATGCATTCCTTCCAGGAGGTCTCACCTTCTCCTCGAAGCTGCTCAGCTCCGTGTCGGTGATCTTCCAGGGGTTCTCCTTCTGCAAGGCTTCAGCCTGAAAACTGTCTTTGGAGCCTTCACGCAGACGGAAAGGCTCAATCATGTCGTCCAGCATCTTCAGGCTGCAGAAAACACACCAGGAGACGAACTGAAGAATAAAAATCTTCTCCTCAGCTGGCTGAACGAGGAGGCCGGTGGTTACCTGTCTGATCGCGGTTTGATATGAAGGTCATCGATGACATTAATGTCGCTGCACTTAATTCTGAATTTCTGTAACAAAGACTTCATCCTGCAAACCAAATCATCACAAACTGATTAACTTTCACATCATTTGGGCTGATGTTGTCTGTTTATGGGATTTCTGTCACTTTACTCAGTCAGTAAAACGTCTGAGAGCTTCCACTCACTCCTCTCTGTCCAGCTCGCTGCGTTCAGGCTGCCCTGCGATGAAGATCCTTAACTTACAGTCCTTCCACTTCTTCCTGGTGGTCAGGATGTAGGGCAGCAGCAGGGTGAGGCCTGAGACACAACAAATATATCAGAAAACCAGTTTACTTCCCAGTAACTGGAGCTACAGTTCAGGTATGATGGTGACCAGGCAGGTTCACCTCCCATGGTTTCATGTTTCTGGGCTTCTCACAGTCTGGGACTTTTGTTGCAGGTTAATTTGTTTGATTTTATCTCTGTATTTGTTATTTCTATGAGGATTGTGCGTCCCTGAACTTAGCTTCCTGTTTTATTTTGTCGCACAGCTCAGTTTCTTCCTGTTTGAGCTTCGGTTCACAGCTGGATTTATATTTGCTGCCTGGTGGGATCATGTTTGGTTGTAAGAGACATTTAACCAAATGTTAGTGGGGGTGTATGGATATATTTGAGCCTGAGTGGATCAGAGAATGACTAAAACAGGAGAAAACAAACACCTACCTCCGTCGTCAAACAGCCACCACACATCGATGGTGCCTTTCGGCTGCTTCTTCTTAAACTGACCGCTGGCCTCCATCAGCTTCTCATTCATCCTGGCAATCTGGGGGGGTGGGGGGGCGCACACGGACACTGGCAGGCAGAGAAATGTGAGGGAGGGTGAACCGGAGGGCAGCATCAGAGGCTGGGACAGACACGACCGTTCCTCAGGTCTAATCAGGATGGAGATGGTTTACTAACGAGCGTCCCCGTCCTCTGTGGGGAGACGGAGACAGAGACGGAGCGGGACGCTGCAGGCCCTGATGCTGACTGGGTTAAGAATGGGTCCGTATTATTGGATTAGACCCACAGAACCATCCTGAGAGAGAGCAGCTGATTGGATCAGACCTGAGTCACGGACTTCATTTGTTAAAGATGGTTTTATTCTCTTTAACTCTG
>NC_051444.1:694467-700509 GCF_001649575.2 Kryptolebias marmoratus
GAGTGTGTGTGGGGGTGTGTGTGTGGAGGAGTGTGTGTGGGGGTGTGTGTGTGGAGGAGTGTGTGTGGGGGTGTGTGTGTGGAGGAGTGTGTGTGTGTGCAGAAACACCAGCAGCTGATCGGACCTTTGCAGTAAACATCTTCAGATGAGTACCTCTGGTTGTGAGCACTTGCTGGGAAGAATTCCTGGACTTCCTGAAGAGTCCTTTCATTTTCCCTCCGTTCGGGATCATCTCATTATCCAGAGCCTGCTGCTCCTTCGCCGCCTTCAGCATTTCCTCTGAAACACACAATCAGCCAATCAGAGGCTGCGGATGTTTACAGTGGGGGAACGAAACTGCTTTTAGCTGAAATATTTTGCCTCTGAACTGTTTTGCTCCTTTCCTTAATAATTAAAGCGCCATGATTACTATTCCTCCATTATTCTTCAGCTTCATCATAATTCAGTTCACGTTCACATCAGGACCAGAGAGCTCTGACCTTTGGTAGCAGAACATCGTACGACGGAGACTAAACTCACTGAATACTGTAAAGATTGTCCTCACAGACTCTGACTTAGTGTGGACATCATCGCTGTCTAACTTTGGATGTATCTAAACCTCCCAAAGGTTTTGCAACAAACTCCTCTTATTTCCATAATCTTTCTGTTTCTTCTGCAGTTTTTACATCAGATTTTTACAACAGGAAGTCCTGAAGTTCTGCTGGGTTTATTATTAATATTAAACTTATTACTTATTGTACCTACACTGTCCTGTTCTTCCATTTCACTTTATTTACCCAATAAATATGAGTTTATCTGTAATAATCAGCTTTTAGAGTAAATCAGCAGTTTATAACTTTTTATTTCCACTTGAGACAGCTCGGTTTTATAAACCATCTGTGTGCATCTCTGTGGATCTTTGGTTTTGCCTGAAGGTTTGTTTTTGAGGAAGGAAACTTGATATACGGACCTTCTGCCTCGACAAGATGAGACACATCGAGTCCCTGGTTCATCCTCAGCATCACCATCCCGTACTCAAAGTCAAAAGCGTCACTGTCACAGAGACGAGCAGCTCTTTAGGACTCAGAATGGGTTTGTTTTCAGGTTTATTCATGTTGCTGTGGGACTTACTGCAGAATCCCCACATAACTCTGGACTTTGTCTGCTCCTGCTGTCCTCCAGTTCCTCTTGAAGCCGATCATCAGCGTGTTTGGCTTCATGCGGCCGAGACCAGAAGCCTGAGAGGAAACATTCAGAAAAAGCCACATCAGCCTGAAAACCTTCATCAGAGCGTCCTGTGAGCCAGCAGGTTTAACATCTGTGTGAGTGAAGGAAGCAGTCCTGGTTTTAACGCTCTTCTTCACACCAAGATCCTTCTGACAGGCCGAGGCCAGAGTCGCAGCTGAAACTTTACGTTTGTTTCTTCTCCCTCTCAGATTAATGTAGACAAACTGAGCGCTGAATGACTGCTGGCATTTAGAGAAGCTAAAACTGAGCTGTTCAAGTTAAAACAGAGGCTGAGGAGCTGAAAACAGCAGAACAATGGCTGCAGAAAGCCTGACTCAGCGTTCGGACCGCTCACCTGCAGCAGACTCTCAGTTCCTTCCCTGAAGTCGTCGCAGGTCACAGCAGCATAAAGCGCTTTCCGTTTGGTTTTATTCAGATACAGCTGGTTCCTTTCCATCCCAGCGTTCATCCCCTGCAGCGTCTCCGATCTCGGGCCCTGGGAGGGCCACAAAGACAAAACCTTTAAAAATCTCCCACACATTTCAGTGATTTTCAGCAGACAGACCCTGACAGTTTGCAGTTTTTCAGGATCAGGAAGTGCTTCATGTGCAGCTCTGGACTCTAAGACGTTTCAGTAAACGTGCCTACATGTGCAGATATCTGTGAATGACCTACAACAAAGACTTCACAGGTGAGACAGAGTCCGTAGTTCTTGGTGAAGCAGTGGGCCAGGTCCAGGAGAGCCGGTCTGGACTGAGCTGACCCTGTTAGAGCCAAGATCTGCGGCCTGGCGAAGAAACAGGACTGATATGACAAGTTTCCACAGAAAACTACGGGCACGGTCACGGTAACAAGAGAGTCGCCTTCCCCAGGTTCTAAAATGGTTCCGGTCTAACCTGAAGTTCTTGACGTGATCTTCGACCCCGGCCAGAGACAGAGCGTTGCTGACTGCGCTCACGAAGGTCACGGCCTGCGTGGACGAGCCCCAGTTCACGTCTGCAGAGAAAGCCACAGGTTAGAGCCTCCAACACGCGGGGATCGCTGCAGGACCTCCGTGCACGAGCCGGAGCTCACCTGGCTTCTTCACCGTGACGTAGACGTACAGCAGAATCTCAATCCCGTACGTGAGCAGAGCGGCCCACCAGTTAATGACGAACATGACGACGCAGCAGAGCAGAGCGCCCAGCAGGGACAGCCACATGTTGTAGTATTTATACGCTGGTCTCCAGCCTGACAACAGCATCAGGAGACAGGACTGAGTCCGGTTCAGAGTCAGAACATTTCTCATGTCCGGCTGATGGAAACTCACCTGGAGACTTGGCGTAGGACGCGTGGAAGCAGGAGAAGTTAATGAGAGCATAAGATGCCAGGAAGAAGTTGGAGATGATCGGAGCGATGGTGTTCAGATTTCCTACAAAAAGCAACATCAAATCTTTTGAGTCTTTCCAGTTTTTATTAGACAAAAGACTCGTTCATGTTTCTGGAAAGACTCTTGGTGTTTTCTGATAACTAAAACAAACTAAAGTTGTTGTTCTTCTTCTGGTTTTCATCTGAACGATCCTCTGAGAGTCCATGTTTGGTGATAAACTCTGAGTTGTTCTAGCTGAGCTCACCGATGAGGATGAAGGCCACAGAAATGATGAATGTCAGGATGTAGCCACGGATCGGCTCGTTGTTCTTCCCGTGGCCTTTGGCGAAGAAGTGCAGAGCTTTGTAAATGTTGTCTTTGCACAGAGCCTGAGGGGAGGACACCAATGAAGTTACAGGAGCAACATAATTTACATTCTCACTGAAGCAGATTAAAATAAAGAGACTTGCCTGGAAGACTTTGGGAGCGCTAACGAGGGAGGCCAGAGCCGAGGAGAGCGTGGCTGAGAAGGTTCCTGCCGTGATGAGAGGTCCGAACCCGGACACCATGGTCATCACCTGGACCGCAGGAGGGTTAGACATGCAAGAACATCGACACCTTCCATACAGGAGGCCTTCAGACGGCTTTCATACCTGGAAGTTGTTCATTGAGCCAAATTTACAGGTTTGTGTTGCGCAGGAGGAGAAGTTATAACCAAGTTCACAGGCGGATACAGCAGAGCCGTTACAGAAAGAACTGGAGTTTATGATGTCCGTCGTGTTTCCCGTGGCGTCTCGGACAACAGTAGCAGCTGAACGATTAAAGGAAGAAAAAGATGCACCGCTCAGTTGGTTTCTGTGACAACCTTAATGACAAAATGTTTTACAGAAGTGTAAAAAGCTTTGATTGGTGAAGAAGTTTCACACAGATTGTAAATCTGTTTTAACAGTTTGTTCTTCTGTCCTTCACAGCTTTCTATCTGACAATTTAGGAAATTCACTTGTTCTCTGCAGCTCCTGTCAGTTCTGGAGCTCCTCAAAGATCCATCTTAGGTCTCATGTGTTTCATAAATGAAGTTGATCTGATTAGATTTCTGCATCTTTGTGAAACAAACCTTGACACCGAGATGTTGTCCGTTAGGGGACTAATCGACCAATCATGATAAAAGTTTGTTTTAAAGAGTCCTACACTTACAGACACAAAGAGCCACTCCGAGGTAAGTGATCCCAGTGATCACGATGGCAAGTAACGTGCCTTTGGGAATGGCAGCCTGAGCGTCCTGTAAAACAACAGATCTCTGTCAGAAAATCTAAATCTAAATCTCTTTTGAAGCTTCTGTTCTCCAGGAGGTAAATGATACCTCGTCATGTTTTCAGATTTTACCCGTAAATCTCCAGAGATGTTGGCTCCAGCCAGGATTCCCGTTGCCGCGGGGAAAAATATGGCAAACACTGAAAAAAAAGTTTCCCCGTCTCTAAAAGCAGGTGGGAAGTTTTCCATGAAGATGTTGGCTGTAAATGACAGGAAGAAGAAACAAGAAATATTTAGAAAGGCAGAGAAAACGAGTGAATTTTGTTTGTTTTAAAAAGTGTCTTACACTGATAACCAAAGAAGCCTTTAGATTTTTTGTCAGCAGTTGCAGGAATGGCTGTTCCTACGAACACGTTGACGATGGCCACCAGCAGGATGATCAGCAGAACAATCTGGGCCTGATGGGAGCAAACAATGATGGAGATTAAAGCCAAGTTTGGACAGAACCAACAAGCAGAAGGATCATTGCTCACCTTCGCTTCCCATTCCATTCCAGCAACCGAAATCCCCAAAAGCAGCACAACGGTGATGCAGCCGATGATTCTGATGTCGTTTATTTCATCCACCATCAGAGACGCGTACTCCTGAGAGCAACGAATACATGAAGTTAGGGTAGATACATGGTCAGTTCTTCAGTAACTCATCAAAATAAGATGCCACACCTTCAGTAAATCCACCACGGTCTCTGCAAACCCCACCACATACATGGCTACAGCCACGGCGTTGGCAAAGGCAAAGATGAGCCCAATGGAGCCGCCGAACTCTGGGCCCAGGCTGCGGGAGATCAGGTAGTAGGCTCCCCCTGAAACACAAACCCGTTTCACTTTCTTCCTGTGAGGCACAACATCCACAGACTGTCCTGCTTTTATCAGAACAACACAAAACGCTGAAAACAAGGACCAGTTTGGTGTGGATTTAGTGTCTCCTTGAAAACACACTGCAGGAAAATATTTTAAATGTGGAAGAAAAAGTTTTTAAACACAAAAAGTAATGATGTTTGGGACTGACATATTTATAAAACATCAGGTTTTTGTTCAGTTTTAGTTTGTTTTTGTGGTATTCTGTGTGAATCCTGATGCAGAAATGAAGGTGATTCTTATTAATAATAAATACGATGATGTGGTGATGGTACGGCTGTTACTTTCTGTCCTGCAGGTTAGAAAAGACGGATTTAATCCTGAATCGGTTTGACTCAAACCAAATAACAATCAGTCTTTTATCATAAAGTGATTTAAATCTAAGTTTTTGCACCTGTTTTAAGTTGTAATTATTCAGCTGAAGAAATTTTAAACATTCTGACTTTTAGTTTCCTCGTCTTGTAGGGAGTGTTCGGTAATCACGTGTTTGATCAGAAAGCTGTTATCAGAGTTCATCTCAGCTCTGATATCTGTGGTGGATGATTAATCACCACATCACTGATTGATTGATTTTATGTCAGGGAAAGCTGTAAAAGCAGGAACGAAGCATCAAGAGGTGAGAGGCTTTATCTACAAACACTGTCCTTCTGCTTCTTTTGTCCCTGAGACATTCTGTCTTATCTAAGATGATATTTCATAAATAATGTTTTACCTGCTGGGGTTGGTTAGGAACGAGAGCTGGGTCAATATGTGAAGCTAGATGTGCCTACCTCCTCTGACCACGCCGTTCGTGCAGATGGCCGACATGGAGAGGCCCGTGATGATGGTGACCACGCAGCTGAGAGCGATGACCACGATGCCCAGACCTGCAGAACGAAGGTAAGACGGCTGTCGTTAGTGTTTATTCATTAAGGTGGTGATGCTTTATCAGTGAAGCATCTTAACTCAGAATTCACTCTTTTCTTCTGCAGACTTTGAGCTCATTTAGCTGTTTATAAAACGTTCAGCTCCTTCTGTAGATGGATGCTTTGGCTTCGGCTTTTTGTAACTTTTAAAATAAAATTTATCTGCAGTTCCTTCAGAACATTTTTCTCTTTGAAATCAGCTTCAGCTGCTGGTTCTGATTTTGTCTTCTTCTGCTCATTTTAGCTTCTAGCCACCGTTCTGCTCATTTTAGCTTCTAGCTACTGTTCTGCTCATTTTAGCTTCTAGCCACCGTTCTGCTCATTTTAGCTTCTAGCCACCATTCTGCTCATTTTAGCTTTTAGCCACCATTCTGCTCATTTTAGCTTTTAGCCACCGTTCTGCTCATTTTAGCTT
>NC_051444.1:701201-703913 GCF_001649575.2 Kryptolebias marmoratus
GCCACCGGTCTGCTCATTTTAGCTTTTAGCCACCATTCTGCTCATTTTAGCTTCTAGCCACCGGTCTGCTCATTTTAGCTTTTAGCCACCATTCTGCTCATTTTAGCTTCTAGCCACCATTCTGCTCATTTTAGCTTCTAGCCACCGTTCTGCTCATTTTAGCTTTTAGCTATGGTTCATCTGTCTGCCTGACTCACCCCAGCCTGCCTGACCGAAGACCCAGGACAGGCGGATGAACAGCATGACGCCCCAGATGTTCAGCATACATCTCACCTGTGGGAACAGGAAGGGGTCAAAGGTCACAACTGATCACAGTCAAATGAGATGTTGAGACTGTTTCCATGGCAACACATTCAGTCGTATCAGCATCAGTAATTAAAACCAGTTCCCACCCTCAAATAATCTCTGAAACTAAATTATATGTAAAAAAAATTATGATTACTGGCATATTTGCTTTATTATTATAACAAAGAATAAATAAAATATTTATGAATGAATAAAAAATAGTCTAATTGTTAAAAGTAGCCCTTTGTTTAATACCGTTATGAGCTAAATTGTTGACTTAATTTAGCCTAATTTGCTGCCGACCTGCAGAGTCGTGTTCAGCAGAACTCACCAGAACTCCTCGGATCCAACCGAACTTTACTGCTCCTTTGCTGTCGGGCAGAACGGCCGACTCCAGGTCGTCAGAGGGAGTCCCGTCGCTCGTCTCGCCATCGTCGTCCACCGTCTCAGGCACGTCGATCGCTCCATTCTTTGGGACGAATGTGAGAAAAGAATCAAACTCTCACTGCAGTTCTGATTTTAGGATGAGCAGATAAAACCGGAGCATTTTAGGGTCGTTCAGGTCTTTTTCCTGTTAAGGACGAGTCTTTTCATGTTGGTCTGTGAGTTTAGGTCATTTCTGTCTTCTTCTTTTATCTTACAGGTTCCTTCTTTCCCTGCACTGCTGTCCATATTCCCATATTTTAATCAGTTCAATAATTAAAACTCATTTCCTTCACTTCCTGTTGGAATAAACGCTCAAACATCTCTGTTTTATTTTTGAGTCCAATCAGAAGCGACACTTTAATCCCAGCTATAAACCTAACTGACCTATGACCTCATGTCTTTGGTAATACATAATAAACAGCAATAAAAAGCTCTGAGATGTTCCAGAAATACCTTTTTTTATCTCTGTTCTTTTTTTGTTTTATGAGATCAAAGATACAGAGATCAGTGTGAGGTTTGTAATAATTAAACAACAGGAACATGTTTACGTGCTCTCACCTTCTGAAAGACCTCGTGGAGCTCCTGCAGGGACGGTCTTACAGCTCGGTGGCCGCTCACGCTGCCGGCGTTACGGTAAAAGTCAATGTTGGGCACCCGGTCTAAGGTGTCGTGACCAAACGCGCTCATCACCGAGGGGCGGACGGTCCGGTGCTCCTCATTGGAGAAGTTGGTTTCATTGTAGACCGGAGGTTCATCCAGAGTGGGATCATAAGAGGAGTTAACATGTCCCCCTCCATTAGAGCCGATCTTCTCCATCAGGTTCAAGTAAAAGTACAAGTTCAAACACCTTCAGACATCCAGGAGTTTTAGAGAAAAAGCAGAACAGCTCTTCTTGTTTGTTGATTCGTAGATCTGCTTCTGCTGAGCTCAGATTCTTGCGCATGAACGTGGTTTTGTCCCATCAGGACCTGCTTTTATACTCAGGGTCATCCACCGACTGGCAGCTATTGGTCAGCGCTTTGGATCAACCCTCAGAAAACTTAATGAAGGGGGTCAGATATGCCCTCTGTCCGAGGGGACTCAAAGGCATTGCTTAACCATTAACCGGGTCGTAAACGGCAGAAGTGAGATAAAGGTGCTCATTGCCTGAGTTCTGGAGAATTGATTACTAATATTATATTCTGAAGTGCACATGCTGTTCTGTGGCTGCAGTTTATGACGAGTATTTCCTCAGATCTCCAAGTTCTTCGGATGAATCATCAGGAAACAAGCGTGTGGAGGTTTCCATTACAAGAAAGAAAGTCGGAAAAGTTTCAAGGTTTTACTGCTTTTAAGATGCAAATGACCAGACCAGAGAGGAATATTTGCAAAATGATTAAGTCGATAAAAACGGTAAAACAACAGCTGGAACAAGACTCACAAACAAAAAAACTGCGCCTATAAAAGTTATATGATTGATCAAATTTTAATGAATCTGTTTGTAGCAGTTTGAGAGCAGAAAGTTAGCTAACACAGGAGAAATGAGGACATTTATGAGGAAAATTAGAGTTAATGCAGGACCAGAAATTACAGGAACAAGCCCGAGGCACTCCACATGACTTCTAAAGTGCCATTAAAGGAGCTCTTAACAAATAAACTTCCTTATTACTGAAACACCTCAGTGATTTATGTGCGCAGTGAAAGGCGGGCTAATGACTTCAGATCTGACCTTGGCTGCGCCGCTCGCTGACAAAAGAAATGTTTTGATCTGTAGATTGAAAAGAGACCTGCAGCAGCACCGAGCTCGTCAAAGCTGCCAGGTCTGTGCAGATATGTCCGATTCTGCAGGAAGACAGAAACCGTCCACGTGGGACACACCACCTGCTGAAGTCCTCAGCTCAGACCTTCAGCTTCTTAATCACCTCAGCAGGAGTTCTAGTTTTACTGCTAATTATTATTCCTCTGCTCGACGGCTCGTGTTCACTGACAGAGTTAGAGCTTCTTTTATTGTTAAACAGAGGG
>NC_051444.1:704013-721628 GCF_001649575.2 Kryptolebias marmoratus
CACACACACACACACACACACACGCAGGAGCTCTGATGTTTCTAGATGAAGGCACAGAAACCCATTGAAGGTCACAGTAAGGCAGATTCACAGCACTAAAGAGGAAGATCGGATCAGAACCGGTCTGCTGTGTTTCAGAACCGCTGTTCTGTTCTCCGCTGGCTGGAAGAACAAAAGCAGGAGGAAATGCTGAAAATGGCCGAGGATGTTCAGGAGTCCCATTCTGTTTTCCCTCTGACCTTTGACCTTTGAACACAGGAAACGAGGCTCCCAGTGATCCGGAGCGACAGTGCTAAGGCTGAAAGGACTTTCTTTGTTTTTAAACTTTATTGTCCTTGAAGGTTGGTTGTGTTTGTCTCAGCAGGGGACATAACCAGAGAGGGAAAGGACAAACCGTCGTGTCCCTCCTACATTCATGGGACGGTCACTGAAAACAGCAGCAGCATAATCTCTGAGATCATTTAGAAACAGTCAGAGTAAATCACAGGTTGGTCAGTTGCCAAACAAAACACCAGAAAAAGTGTCTGTCTTGGCTGTGACTGAGGAAGTCTCCAAAACGTCTCAGCATCTTCTCAGGGTTCCCTGTTTCCTCCTCAGTATGTGAGACAGATTTTCTCTTTATCCTCATTAAATCACAAATATCTCAAACTCATCTTGAACCTATCTCAGTTTTGTTGCAAGTATCTTGATCCAGTCTCAAACCTGTTAAATCTTGTTGTGGGCATCTCAAACTTGTCTCAAACTCCTCTCAAACTCCTCTCAAACCCTTCTCAGTTTTGTTGTGGGGGTCTCAAACCTGTTTCAAATTCATCTCAAACCCAAATTTTGCCACAGGCGTCTCCAAGCTCTGGAGCTGTATTCTGACAGAAAACATCTGAGGCTTCAGCCTCGAACATGCAGATGCAGAAACTGTCTCAGTGATATGTTTAATTTGTAGAGTTTCAGTCATCCAGGACACAACAAACCCTAACAGCTGAAAAAAACAAGGCAACTCCACTTCATTTCCAGTATAAATGGCCTTTTTCCAAGCTTTTACCTCAGATTCTCACTGACAAATGTCAGAATTTAGTTTTCTCTCAGCAGCTGCAGCCCAGTCAGACCTTCAGGTCACCACGAACCAAACAAAGATACCCTGTTTCCACCCATTTACATTCTTGTGCTGAACATTTCTGCTGTGCAAAGGTTTGACCAGTCTGTCCTCTAAGTTCGCAGAATGAATCTTGTCCCTGAGTTGTCCCAGAGCTCCACCTCATGTAGGTTTGGGTTAAAGGGAGTGAATCGATGAGCTCCTCGCAGAAGGGCAGAGAGAGGGACACAGGACTCTCTTCCTCACATTTACTGTTTAGCTTGTTGCATCACAGAGAGACGTTCGGATGTCCTTGTGTCCCGGCGTTAGGTGAGGGCGTACTCGAACGTCCCTTTCTCCAGCCCCTCGATGCCGTCGGCCCAGTTGGAGGAGGGCATGCTGCTGTACGGGTCCAGCAGGATCCTGAAACAGCGGACGATCAGCAGCCCCAGGAACACCAGCAGCATCCCCACAAAGGCAAACGCTGTCTTCTGCTCCAGGGTCAGAGAGTGCGCCATCATGTCGTTCCCGTTCATGGCAGCGAGGGAGTGGTTGAAGTGGACGCTGCTCATGGTGAACCCACATCCAGGTGCCTCATCTCTGGTCTGATGGGGTCGGGCGTCTAAAAGCCTGCATGGTACCTGGACAGAGGGGACATGTAGCCTCTAATTACAGCTGTTTTACCCCTTGAAGATCTGTTTACCTGTCAGATCCCAGTCAGAGCGGAGGAACTGAGTGAAACAGGAAGTGGAGTGGAAAAAATCTGGGATGGATCGATACTTTTACCTTCTGAGGGCAGCATCAATGTGCTGAATCTGAGTTTATTAAAGGACTGATTTCTGCTTCCTGCTGGTAATTAGCTGAATGTTTGTATTTTAAAACCCAGGACAGGTTTGAAGTTTCTAGTCAAAAATATTAAACATTGAAAGTTTCTGTGAAAATGGAGCCGAGAGTGAGTTATTTAAGTTTAAAGAAGCAGAACACAAGCTAAAAGGAGCCAAACAGCTAAAAGCTAAAAGAAGCTCCAGTCTAACAACAATCAGCAAAATGTTTGCTAAAAGTAGCAGAAGGCTTGAAATGCTGACTCAGCATTTACACAAATCTGTGAAAATTAAATGGATTTAGAACTTTCTGTTCTTTCTTTGTTTTTGTTTTAATTCAGAACAAAATAACTTTTTTCTTTTCTTTTCACTCCTGGAAGTAATGGCCTGAAAGCAGAGAAACAAACTGAAGGATGGATCTAATCCGACCCCCCCACCCCTCAGCTCCAGGTTCCTGATAAGAGACAGATGTCTGGAGAAAACTGCAAACAGGAACAGAGATACAGACTTTCTGTAAACCAAGGATCATTGCTCCTTAAAGTCAGGTTTGACTCACGGCGAGCGCACAGCCAGCTGTGCAACAGGAAGCAGGCGTGAATAAACCCAAATGTCTGGGGAGGATGCAGTCCAAGATGTCTACCTGTTGCATGTGAGCAGACAGAGTAATTCCATTAGGCAGTAAGAGAGGGACGGGAACTGACCGCACGTAATCACACGCCCGCCACAGGTGGCTCAGCTCAGGGGAGGAGGGAGGATCCATGTCAACAGAAACAATGAGAGACGAGGGGAAAGGAAGTGGAACGATGGGGAGGACACTGCACAAGTCTGCTGAGGGAGACGGGGGGAGGGAGGGGGAGACAGAAAGACTGCATTGACAAATTCAGGAGGTCTGAGGAAGGAAAATCAGGTGTCTCACCATCATTATCGAGCCATCCTTACAGACCTGTTGCTGCCGTTTGCTGCCAACTCCTCCTCCTGGGAGCTGTCAGACATGTGTCCGTGAATCCATCCATGGCTGCGAACAGCTGATCTTCAGAGAGATGCAGCTCCTGTCCTGGTGCTGCTTTACTCTCTGCCTCCTGCTCATTATCATTCTGTTTCTCTATCTCTCCCTGTGGAAGCACGCTCGCTGCCGACTGCTGCTGCCGGCTGCTACCGCTGCTGCTCCATGGCAACCACTTGTTAGTCTCACTCAGCTGCTCTGCTCCTCACTCATTCACTCGTTCACAGCAGCAGCACCAGGATGGATGCAGCAGCATCATTCTGTCCTGGCAGGCAATCAGGGTTTCTCCACACCGACCGCAGCGCAGCATCATCTCCGCCTCCTGAGCTCCGTCTGATGATGTGTCTGTAATTGGACGAATTAAATCAGCCATTCTGCTTAAAGGCTTGTAGATGGAGCCTGCCCTGAACAGACTGAAGGAGAAAAGAGCGAACAGAAGAAGAGGTTTTATTTCAGCAGGTCAGAAACATCTGCACATCTGCAGCCTTGAGCGAGATGCTCAGATGTCCTTCAAAAGACAACAAAATATACAACCTCAGGTCTGAGAAATGTTGGGTAAAATTTAAAACAGAATGCAATAATTTGTTCATCTCAAAGACCCAGATTTGATTCAGAACGAAACACGGTGTGAAGAATCCAGCTCCAGATGTTTCCTCTTCTTCTCCCATCAGTCTGTCAACATCTGGACCTGAGGTTGTCCCATTCTGTCTGTTCAACGGTCCTGGAACCTGGACTAATGCACCCTCATACCATCAGAGAGGCAGGCTGACCTCAGAACAGTTCTCCTCTTTGGTCCAGAGGAGACACATCTGTTCACATCTGGCTTCTTCTCTGCCTGATAGAGCTTTAAGCAGCATCTGTGGACGGCGCGGTGAACTGTGTTTACAGACAGAGTTCCTGAGCAGAACCAGAACCAGAACCTGATCTGTGGAAGTGTTCCAGAGCAGAACCAGAACCAGAACCTGATCTGTGGAAGTGTTCCTGAGCAGAACCAGAACCAGAACCTGGTTTTAATGCAGTGAGATGTGTTTATGGATTTCCTAGTTTAATGGGTCTGGTTATAAACAGTGTTTTTATAATAAAATTTATTAGTCTGTTATTGCTGCGACGACCACAGGTTCAAAGAACTATTTTAGCATTTATGCTCCGTTATCGTTCCTGTTGACGGACAGAACAGCCACACAGGCTTTCATTCCAGGCAAAGTTCAGTTATCAGAGTTTTTTTGGCTCGGAGAGAAGAACTGTTGAGATATAAACCTGTTGCATAAACCTACTTTAATATCATACGTGTTCAGGACATACGGATAAAAACGGACTTTTATCTGAACCAGACTACAGGTCAGGAGCAAAACTGATACTGGAAACTATAAAACACCTGTTCTTACAGAACGCACAGGTAAAGAGCGTCATTAAACTCTGACGGAAGCAGATAAGAGACTTTTTTAAGACTTTTATCACATTAACTGAAGTGGAGCCGTTATTAATGTCCCCTCAGCTGACAGCTTCATTAAATCCACTTTTACTCTGAAAAGCTTAGATATAAGAAAAAAACATAAGAAAAACTGCAAATTTAATTTAGGATAATAATCATGATCTTTATTTATTTAGTAAGCTGAAGCTTTTTAAAACACATTTCATACAAAATAAATTAAAAAACTCATCGGTTTCACTGATCCCAAACACTTTACTTATAATCTGAGTAAAATTTAAACCTGAATACTGATTTATTAGCTTTTAACTTCCATAATTTGGCTCCCAGAACTGAAACGGGTCTATATTTCACTTTAATCTAACTTTAAGACATAAAATAAATAACTTTATAATTAACTTTAAATAATAAAATAATAAAACTAGAAGAGTTGTTGTTTGCAGCATGAAAAATGATGTCTATTGTTTTTAAAAGTTCAATATTTGTACTTTTTAAAGATCTAAAACAAGTTTTTAAAATGTTTTATAGTTTAATTATTGGGTCTAGATTTTTTGTTAAAAATGCCAACAGATTTAGATCATTTCTGTTTGGTAGAAGCTCTATGTAGAGATTTAAAGAAAACAGAAGAAAAACACATTTAATTTCTTTAAATTTCCTGTTTTTCTTTTACAAGGTGATTTTCTTTCTCTCAGAAGCTCAGAGTCAGTTAAGATTTTTAAGCAAAGTTCTGATTTTCTGAAACTTTCAGGAAATAAATAATTAGTTTTTTTGCTCATATTTTTCATTCATAAAGAAATTCTTCCTAAAGTTTCACTGTTCAAAGAGGTTAAAGGTCAAACTCGCCTTTATTGTCAGTGAACAGAATCATTTACAGAAAATCTGGAAGTTTGCTGCAGCTGTTGTTGAGTTAACCATCAGACAGAGGAATATTTTAAATACCAAGTCAAATATTATCAATAACAGGTCTTTAAGCAAAGCTGAGTTGACATTTTATCATTTTAACATTTACAGAAGTTTTAACTTGGTTTTTATTGTGCCTGACTATCAACAAATAACTTTTTTATCATGGGCTGAAAAATCTGTTTCTTCGGTTTCGTGAGTCTCTCAGACTTGTTGAGCAGATTTCTGTAAAAGCTTTAAAGAAATTAAAACAATTTTTCCAGTGGAGGAAAAAGTGCTTCGATCGATAGTTTCAGGAATGAAGAATTGGGTTGGCACCGAGATAAAATCAATAAGACGGGGCGTTTATTCTGCCTGGAAGCATTACTGGTGCTGCTGCACGAATTACTGTCTGAAATTAAAAACAGGCAGAATGATGGGATTTATCAACAAGACGTCTGTAAACCCTAAACTTTTGGTGAATCTCAGGATACGAGTCTAAATGAGTCAGAAACGTTTTCTAAAATCAGTCAAACAAAGTTTCCAGTTTAAAACAGACATATCTGAACTTCTTACCACCAACATTACTGGCACATCAATATCTAAAGTCAGGTTGTGGTTAAAAGCTGCAACACTTAGATCTATTCATCCATTCATTTGGTTTATGAAGAAAATAATTTAAAAACGACATCATCAGGATAATTGATCTGCTGCTGGATCCTCTCCAATTTGCATACGATATGATAAATATTTTATTTGTAGATGTCGGTTTGAAAACACAGCATCTCGTTAAGACTCCAACTTGTGTTATTTTTGTGACACTTAAAGAAAAAATAATTTCTTCTTTCTGTGTTTTTCTGTCCACCTGCAGCGCACTCTTCTGGCCAGCAGGTGGCGGTGGAGAGCCTCTCAGGCGGTTCGTCGGCTGCCGTGAAAATCCACCAAAGAAGAAGAACAAAGCCTGCACATTTTTACTGCGTAGGAGCATCTTTGTGTCCGGAGAGAAAGAGGCGGATTAATCTCAACATGGCAGATGTTAATCCCGAAGAGGAGCTAAAACAGGAGGAAACTGCAGCTTCCGTTCTGTCCGAAACCGACGAGACTTCTCAGGAAACCCCGAACGGCGTGAAAACGTGAGAATAACGACCTGCTAACTGCTAACTAGCTTAGCTAACATGGACTCCTTTTGTTAGCCGAGGAGCTTATAACGGCTATAGAAATTTAATATTAACAAAAACGCGGTGGATGTTAGGTTTGTAGAATATATGACATTATCAAAATTGCTAAAATACATTTTTAAATGTTACGGTTTTGTCAAAATATCAGTTATAATCACGCACTGAGAGCGCTATGCTAACCGCGTTAGCTAATGCTAGCGAGAACTCGTAATGTTTTTAAATGAAAACCTTGTGAAATCCAAAAGTTACCTTCAGTTTAAAACTTAAACTAAAGTCGATTTAGTAAATTAAACAGTCTGAACCTAAGACATCGGTGGTAGCGACAGTATTTTGAATATTTTGAGCCCAAATGAGGTGTTTCAGTTAGCTGCTGGACAATGAGCCTGTGATAATAATGAGATATAAAGTTTAAAACATGTCATGCTTTAGATTACAAGAAGTTATGAGCAGTAGGAATAAAAGTTAAAATGTATGCTGAAATAATGTTTCTGATTTCCTTTCAATCCGGATAAATGTGCCTCTTATTAAAGGGTTTCATTCATTTTTATTTATTGCATTTAACTTCTTTATGTTACAGAGAATTCTGCGTGACCATAAAGCACTATTTTTAATTTCTTTGTCGCAATTATTAGGTAAAGTTCTAAACTCTTCACATTGTTTAGTACATTAATAACCAAACCTGGCATTCCTGGTTTGAGATGAAAATGTTGAAGAGTTTGGAGGTAGTCCTCCTCACTTTGTACCACAGCATGATGCTGTCACCACCATGCCTGACAGCTGGTTCAGTGTTCTCAGGTCTGATAGCCTCATCTTGGCTCGTCCAAACGTCCTTCTTGTCTCAGTCCTTGGCTCGTCTGACCAGCCAATAAATCCATAATGTGGTTCTGTGTTGTAAAACACAGAACGGTTCTAATAAATCATTAAAAACAGGGAATAATGTCACGTTCGTGTTCATGATGGACGGCTGGAGTTGAGTGGTCAGAATCCACAGCAGGAATCGTTCTCTGGGACTCGGTTGGTCTGGTTTGGCTGAGCTGGATGAATTTGTTGTTGATGTTTAAAGAATATTTGTCTGCTTCACTAAAAGCTGCTTTGGTCCTTCACGTCAGAAGAGAAAGATGAAACACAAAGAAACAGCAGTTTTACTCACATTTACTAACGTGCACAGTGGGGTTTGAGTAGAGTCCTCTGACCTGTGCTCCTTCTCCTTTCGTAGGGACAACGAGGACAGCAAGGACACCCAAGAAAAGCACGACGCCAAGGAGAAGTCCTCCGTCAGCAAGAGAGGAACTCGCTTCCATCCCTACAAAGACAAACATGGTGGAGAAAAGAAGAGCGGTCACAGGAACCGAGTGTTTATCAGTAATATTCCTTATGACATGAAGTGGCAGGCAATCAAAGATCTGATGCGTGAGAAAGGTAATGTCTCCAGTGACGGGGATGATGTCTTTTTGTCTCTTCTCATTTGATTAGAAGTTCTCGACCTTCTGTTTACCAGATGGAGAGTTTTAGATTTTTCATGTCCTGGTAGCATTAAGAGCAGATGCTAAGGAAACAACCTTGTATGATTTTAGGTTATTGGTTTTTAAGTCAAATTTCTTTTGGATGGACACCCATTCAGTTTGGGCTGATATGTATGAGAGAAAAGGAAGAAGTTGTCACTTGTTTTATTGCACTGGCAGCTCCAAAACGTAACCTCAAACTAGTTGTAGAATTTGATTGTTGAATGTTTTTGTTGCATCTGCTGCAAGGTGATTATGACTTTCAATGTTTTAATGTTTTACTTTCTTCCCGAGGGGGGTCTGAAGAAGCCTTTGGGCTCTGAATCTACTGCCATGAATGGAATCTGTTAACATGTCGAAGTCTTTTGAATTTCCCAGGTTATATAGCTGTGTTTCTCTCTGGCCTTGGCCTTTGGGTGTCTCAGTCTCTGCCCAGCAAGGCATGGTGTTGTCTGGTGGGATGTTGGTCTGGGCTGACTGTTGAGCGTTAATGGGACATCTCCATCTGTAGCGGCATTGCCAAGGCCAGCGGCGACTTGAAGACTTGGTGACTCAAATCCCTTTTGTTCTTTTGGTATTTTTCCTTTGTATGTCTCATGTAGTTGGTGAGGTTACATACGTGGAGCTCTTTAAGGATGCAGAAGGAAAGTCAAGGGTAAGTGATGTGGCCAACTTGCTGCACGAGGTTTTAAAAGCCCTCAGCAGGCTCTCATTAATCATGTGATCTTTTAGGCTCTGATCTATTGGCTCTACTGAGCTGGAGATACTGTAGGTTGGGTTTAGAGCCTGATAGATGGATCATTATTGACATTCATTTGAAACGGAGATGTCCTGTTGATTTTTTGGAAACGTAGCCTAAAGAACTCCTAAGAGTACTTTTTATTTTTTGCTTTTGTTGTTGTCCTCTCAATTGGTCTAAATGTTTGTTTGTTTGGACATTTTCCAAATGGAAATGTGGGTTGTGTGATTTATCTGATTGGTTGACCCTCATGTCTCAAAATATATACTTATATTTTCCAATTACTTTAAATGCCACAGCTTTCTCTTCAGTGGAGCAAAACTGTTTTATTAATGTTTTATATTCAACTTTACAAATGCCTTTTCTTAGTTTAAATGTCAGTTTATTAAGCTGATAACATTTTATTGTTTGACCACTAACTGTGGTTCAGCTCAGCATCTTCTAATGTTTAAGAATCTGAGTAGAATGTACTTCATTAAACTTTTGAGCATGATTTATTCTGTTTATTTTTTAAAGCTAACTCTCAGTGTACCTTAAATCATAATATTGAAGGTAACTAATAACTTTTATTATCTTGTTTTTTAAGACCAAATAAAAACCTCCTGGCTCCGGCCGGTGGGTGGATATCTGGGTTGTACTTTTGAACATAGAAGCGTATTAATACATGAGTTTTATAGTTGTTTTATCTCGATATTAAATGTATTTTGTTTACCTTTTGCGTCCCGCCTGGATCACCTGATGTCCTCCGCTCAGGGTTGTGGGTGAGAATCCGTTTCTCTGAATGAAACCTTTTCTTCTCATGTTTTTATGGCTGAATGATGTGACTCCTGTTCTCCTCATCTTCGTCAGTGTGGTGGAGTTCAAAGACGAAGAGTTTGTGAAGAAGGCCGTGTCAGCCATGAATAAACATGACCTGAATGGACGACCCCTCAACATCAAGGAGGTGAGACGAGTCCAGATCTGAGGAACTGAATCAGGTTTTATTTCTGATTACTGAACCATCAAGGGGCTCTTGGTCCTCAGGACTGAGTTTGTTTTTATGTTTAGGTTTAAAAACATCAACAGGTTTGTGTTAAAATCAGTCATTTTTAGGTGATAGTTTTATAAAACTAATTAAACTTGCATGAAATATTTTCTCAAATCTAAATAAAATGAATCAGAGTTTAAAAAGCTCTTCCAGCAGGAGGAAGTTCTTTTCTTATGATGCATTTTAAAACCAGCAGAAACAACAAAATAAACCTCATCATTTAAATTAAAGTAAGCTTTCAGACAGTTTCAGGCCTGAAATGCTTTGGTTAAAGGTTTGAGTCGGAGGAATCCTGCATCTGTGGTGATTTCTGCGAGTTTTTCTTACTTCAGGACCCCGACGGCGAACACGCCCGGCGTGCGCTGCAGCGCATGGGAGGAGCTCAGCAGGGAGGCCGGGGGCAGGACATGGGCCCCGGTGGGATGAACCTCCCGCCCTCCATCGCTAACAACCCCAACATACCACCGGAGGTCATCCACGCCCTGCAGGCCGGGCGGCTGGGCAACACGGTGTTTGTGGCTAATGTAAGAACAGGCAGGCACCGGCGGGTCTGTCCGGTTCAGAAAGTTTAATGTTTGATAAAAAGCTTTGTTCTGCAGCTGGATTTCAAGGTGGGCTGGAAGAAGTTAAAGGAGGTGTTTGGGATGGCGGGAGTGGTGAAACGAGCGGACGTGAAGGAGGATAAGGATGGGAAGAGTCGCGGGATGGGAACTGTGACCTTTGAGCAGCCCCTGGAAGCTGTTCAGGCTATTTGTATCCTTCCAGGTGAACCGAAGTGGTTTCTGTCAGCGCCGAGCACTGCCTGGCTGCTGAAACTGAGTTATTAAAAAGCTGAAACTATCGTAACAACAGCCATAAAGTATCAAAGTCATAAATCCCTGAGGTCGTAGCTGTGACGTCCTGAACGAGCTGAATGTTTTTACCTGAAGTCGTACAGAAGAACAGGTCGGTCTGAACGCAGTGGTGGTTTCAGTTTGTGAACGTCTCCTTGACTCTTGACTCAGCCATGTTCAACGGACAGATGCTCTTTGACCGGCAGATGCACGTTAAAATCGTACGTAACGTTTAAATATTGAAGTTGTGCAGAGAATAACATAAAAATAATAAATAAAGTTTGTTTTGTTGCTCCGCAGGATGAGAAGTCTCTCCCTCCTGAGGATTTCCGTCAAGTAGAGAAATCGCCTCAGTTACCACGTGAGTCAGGAGTTTTCAGATTTTATCAGCTTTGAGCCTAAAACCGGAGAGGAAAACGACCCGGGCTGAGTTTTAACTTCCTGTGAGGAAAACAGACATTTTTAACACATAATCTTTATTAAATGCACCTCAGAGGCTAAAACCATCATTGATGCATCTTTGTTGTTTTAAACTTGGATGATTGTTGCTTATTTTACATAAAAACTGATTTATTTATTTTTAAACCTAATAAAGAGTTCACAATAACATTAATCACAGGCCAACAGTTAGCATGGATGCTAACTTTAGATTGGATTAAAATAGAACCGCTAACTGTTAGCGTTGTGTTTATAACAGGGAGTTATACACAGACCAACCTTTGTGTTTAATATTAAAGTGTTTTCTGTCTTTAGGGGGTCTGGGGGGTATTGGTATGGGTCTGGGACCGGGAGGCCAGCCCATCAATGCTAACCGTCTCAGTGGAGGTGGAGGAATGGGCTCTATGGGCCCTGGAGGTCAGTCACATGGCAGCTGTTTTTTTTTGTTTTTTTTTTGGGGGGGGGGATTAAATAAAACCTCAGGTGTGACCTCCTGACTTTCTCCTGCAGGGATGGATTCTTCTGGTTACGGAGGGATGAACAGACTTGGAGGAGGTGCGTGCTTTGTGTCTTTTTCTCTTGTTAAAGACCAATAATAAGACGGCCATGATCAAACTTGGTGCTGTTTTCCCAGGAATGAGTGGTGGGGGGGGCTTCGGAGGCATGGACAGCATGGGCAGCATGGGGGGCTTCGGAGGCAGAGACATAGCCCCGGTCGGCAGAATGGGAGGTGAGTGTTTTTACTCTGACTGTTGGAGGCTGCCGTGGAGCTTCAGTCTGAAGTTATCTCTGTGGTGTTCAGATATGTATCGGTCAGGGATGGGGGGCATGGACCGGGACTTTGGCCACGGAGACATGTCAATGAGTCGAGGGTTTGGAGATTCTTTTGGAGGAATGGGTAGGTGACGCTTCGAGCTCAGACTTTAGAATCCAGCAGAAGAAGAGTCTGAAGCTTCCTGACTTCTCTCTGCCCCGTCCTGCAGGTGGTGGTTTTGGAGGAGGAATGGGCAGTGGTGCCATGGGACCCATGGGCTCTGGTTTAGGTACAGGAACGACTACAGACGGTCGAAATGTTCATATAAATGTAAACGTTAGACACAACCATCAGTTTGTAGGAAACCAGCAGCAGGCTGATCAGAAGTGTTGGTTTTACTGGGAGACAAACTTCTGCTCCTTCAGAGAACAGCTGTAGGAGCTGTCAGGTTAATCTGAAGCTTTTTAGTTTGTGTAGAACGACATTAATAGATGTTTTCTGTCCTTAAATCCCAGTTTGCAGCTGCTGCAGCTGCTGGAGGCCTTCCTGTTCCAGCAGACTCATTAAAGAAAGCTGTTTGTGTTGCAGGTGGAGGAATGGGCAACATGTCCATGGACAGGATGGGCTCCAGCTTCGACCGTTTAGGCATGTCAGGAATGGACATGAACCGTGGATTTGGAGGCTATGGGGGTGGAGGCCACATGGGCGGAGGCTCCGGGTCCAAAGGAGGCTGTCAGATATTTGTGAGAAATGTAAGTTTGGGTCTCTAAAAGCTGCTGGGATGTTGGATTATTACCGTCTTTATTAATAGATTTATTGGTCTTGCAGCTGTCTTACGACCTGACATGGCAGAAGCTGAAGGAGAAGTTCGGTCACTGCGGTAAGATTCAGCTCAAGCTCCTGGCCTTTCTCCAGGTCGGCTTTATTTTAATCAAGCCCTGAATGATGAAGTCGACGCTCCTCCTCCTCGTTTCCTGCAGGTCAGGTCATGTTTGCAGAAATCAAAATGGAGAACGGCAAGTCGAAGGGCTGTGGGACGGTGCGATTCGATTGTCCTGAGAGCGCCGAGAAGGCCTGCAGGATGATGAACGGAACAAAGATCAACGGGCGAGAGGTGGACGTCCGCATCGATCGTAACGCTTAAAGTTTGTTGTAGTTCCAGGAAAACACTCTCACATTCGGGCCCTTCCAACCATTTTTGTTTTGTTTTAAAAACACAAGAATTCATATCCTTAAATGTTCTCTTCTGTTGTGGTTTTTATGCACTACTTTACTATTTTATCTTTGGTTTATGAACCCCTTTATAATTTGTCAGGCAGTGTATTTGAAAAAATAAACTTTTTAATTTTTAAACTGCTTGTTAAGCTTTTTAAGACAAGTGTTTGTGTAGGAGGGATGGATGATGGAGCTTTGAGCAGAAGGCAAATAACACAAAAACAACAATTATTGTTGTTTTTATACGGACACGGATCTTTCATGCTTTCTGCCTCTTCCTGCTCATAAATCTTTATTTCACATCCAGTTAAAACTAAAACAGCTGATTTCTGAGAAACGTTCCAGCTCCTCAGGAACGTTTGGATCAGAACATTTATTCAGAGGAATGAGATCATCTGTTGGAGACGAGCAGACGGTTTTTATACCGGCTGCCATGACTTTGGTTTAGTTTTTAATCCTTATTAACAAAGAAATGGAAACACAAACACCTACAGTCCACAGGAACGAGTAAATCTGAAGAAGAGTGGATCTTTACGTCGTATAAATTTATCACAGGATGTTTTGGGTCCCAGCTCTTCTTCAGACCAACAACTTTAAATACTGTCACCATCTTTTAACACTAAATACAAAGAAGATTAGATGCAAACATCTTAAAGGTCTTTAGTCCACAAATGTCCCCGGATCTCAGTCCAGTCAGAACCTTTGGGACGAGCGTCTCATCGTGTGTCCCGTCAGAAATCTGTTTCCAGCAGTTCTGAAGGCAGAGGAGACTTAATTATCACCTGGATGTGTGTTTTATCATGTTTGTTTTTAATGTTGGATTGATGTAACCCGTCTCCTGAATGAACTGGGTATTTAAAGATGGCGATCAGACTCCAGGGCTCGAGGGCCACTGTTTTTCTGCTGCAGCACACCTGATTCAAATGGTTTAATTAACTCCTCACCAATCATCCAGTTCTCCAGGAGCACGTCCACAAGTTATTAATTTAAAGCAGGAACACGTCTAAAACATGCAGGAGAGCGGCCCCCTGTGGTTCAGAGAGTCGTAGGTCTGAAGAAGGACCTGTTTGGTGTTTGGATCCAACCTTCGTTTTACATCTTTTGAGTTGGTGGTTTAAAGAGATGGGGGCGTTTCAGTCGCCACACAGTCTTATGGGATTGTTTCCGATGATCCCCAGCTCGTACAGGATGGACAGAGTGGCAAACAGGATGTAACAAACTAAACAAACGAGTCCTAACTTCCAGTCCAGCTTCCAGCTGTTGACGTGCACGGCCACAAACAGGAAGACCACCGAGACGAGCAGCGTGGCAGAAATGAAGAGCAGCCCGGTGCTGTTGACCTGGACCGGGCTGCTGGTGTCCACGAAGGCCGTCCTGATGAACCAGGGCAGGCCCAGGCACAGCATGTCGAACACGTTGGAGCCCACGATGTTGGCCATGGCCATGTCAGCTTTCCCTGGCAGACACACCACATTTCTTCAGGTGAGTTTTAGGCCGAGCTGCTTTGTTTTCTGTTAGATTTGTGTCAGCTCAGCTGCGACCCTCCTACCTTCTCTGGCCACCATCACGCTGGCCACTGTGTCGGGTATGCTGGTCCCGGCGGCGAGCAGGGTGAGGCCCATCACCGTGTCCGGGATGCCGAGAGTCTCACCTGAGCAAACAGAACCACAAACAGCAGCTTCAGGCTGAGAAACATGACCTCTGTCTGGAGGAGGACTTCGTCACAGTTATTCCCTCGTTCAGTGTTTTATGAATGTAGATCTGCTGTGGTTGTGGGGGTTCTGAAGTTAACGGGTCCAGTTCTCTCCAGCTCCTCCTGGAGGATCCATGATCCGTCTTGAGAGTTCTGGTTCTGCCCTGGGGTTGAGCCCAGGAGGCATCTAATCAGTCTGAACCATCTGAGATGATTCCTCCGAGCTCGGATCAGAAACCTGCTCTTTGGCTCGTGGAGCATCTACAGGTCACCGTTCAATAAATAAGAAAGGAGAAACACACAGGACCTGGGGCCATGGATCAGTTATTTTAAAGAGTTAAAAGCTCTGAATGTTTCCTGTTTGTTAAAGGAACCTTAAAATGTTGCAGCTGCTCGTTTACTCAGAATAAACCTCAGAGTTTATATTTGTCTGTATTTATGTGTGAACTGTCTCTTCTCTTGGCTTTTTATGAGTCCTCGGCTGTTTTTCTCCATGCATTCGTTCATCTGCCAGTATTTATTGTAAATGTTGTAAAAGCGTAGAAGAACGAGAGCGAATGTTTAAACAAACCTGCAGACCTCCAGTGTTCCTGTCGAAGGGAAACTCTTTTGTCATTATTATATTATATATATTATATTATTATATCATTATTTGGAGCTCATTTATAACCAAGTCTTTGTTTTTAGACAGGCAGTGGAAATCAGGACTCATTCATTTAAAACCAATAAAAATCCACAAACTCCTTTAGCTCCTGATTGAACTTTAATATAACTCCACTCTTCAGGATAATCTCATGATGCTTCAGAAGACCTCCGACTGTCACATGAGAACTTTGTCCTTCAAGCATCCAGTTCTGCTTTACGTCTCCATTGTAGACAGAGGTGCAGATTGTTCTCTGAGCCTCGTCGAGTCATGTATGTGCAGCCGGTCCTCACATGACTGGGTTTCCTGCTGTAATCCTGCAGAGACTCCTGGAGCTACAGTGTAATGACCCCCCCTCCCTCATTTCAACAATGGAATGTCAGGAATCAGCCAGCAGACCAACATGTGACTCTGCTCTGCAAATATTTTCTCACAAGTCTCAAATACTTGTGATCCACAAAGATTTGCAGAGGATGGGGCTGATTTATTCACACCTGCATCAGAACCATGGAGACCAGGAAAATGTGCAGAATGTCCCCAGATCTTTCAGTTAGAGTTAGAGAGTTCTGATGAGTTTAAATCCTTAAAAGTTAAAACATGTTGAGTCGTTCCAGTCGTCAGATAACTCACTGGACCAAAGGAGGAGACAGAAACAACTGATTGATTTCACAACAATCCATCACGCTGAGACAGGAGGCAGAGGACGCGTGAACATCAGGACGAAAGCCCTGAATGATGATCTGCTCCGAGAACGTCTCAGGCAGCAGAAACATAATGTGGAAGAGGAGGAAGAGGAACCATCATGGAAGGACAAGCCCCTGAACAACATGAACCACCGGCAGATTGAGGAAGTGGCTGAAATCAACAAACCAACCAGCAGCTAGAAAGAGCTGGACTGAAGGACAGACAGAGACACTAATCATGGAGGCCAGGGTCCATCATACCAGGCAGGACCCAAGATGGAGGCTGATGTCCCTGAGACAGTCCAGCACATCACAGCAGGATGGAAGATGCAGGCAGGTAAAGAAACATGGAACATCATAACCAAACAGCTGGAACAGAGTACAGGAACATCTGTACGAGTCTGGACTGGAGTCCCACAGTCACAGAGGGAGACTCCACCTAAGGTGGAGGAGATCCAGACTGACAACCAACCAGACACAGTGGTTCCTGGGATCCAACAGATCCAACAGATCCCAGGAACCACCTCAGGGATCTCTGTCCAGAAGAGCTGAGATCCTGAACAGAACCCTGAAGATCCCAGGCCTCTGTAGAGGACCTGAGGTTGAAGGGAAGTGGAACAAATACGGCGAGTTTAGAGTTATCACTGAAAATCGTTTCAGCATCTTAGTCCAAAATGTTTCATTTTAGACCCAATAAAAATGTTCAGAAGACAAAAGAATCAAAAAGTTGACAGTTTTAGTTTTGAAGCATCTTGTTTGCTGTTAACTTCATTTAAAAACCATCACATGCTGTGAAAGATTAATGACGATAGATCTGAGTTAAAATGGAAGTGGGAGAAGATATTTGAACACAATGAGCTCCTCACCAACTATGGTGACCATCCAGACCAGCACGTAGGTGAAGGCTGAGATCCAGACGGCGGACATGATGAAGGTCACCATGAACCACTGCCTCCAGAAGCGTCTCCTGCAGTCCGGGACGGTGATGAAGAGCAGAGCGATGACGGGCAGAGACAGGACCCACAGGATCCGTTTCAGGTCGCTCTCCGGCACCGAAAACACACTTTTCTGCTCTGCTGGGGTGAAGATGGAGACAAGATGAGGAGCTGCAGCTGAACTGGTAAAGGTAAAACAAGCAAACCCAGAGCTAAAAGCTAAACTTAGCAGAACAGGAGCTAAAAGCTAAAAGTATCTGTCCTGAGCTGCAGATAACGGAGACCTCCGGCTCTACCTTCAGACAGCTCATTGAGCCCGTGCAGGCTGAGGGACAGGTGGGAGTAACCCGAGTCATCCTGGAAGATCCCGCTGTCGGTTCTGGACCGGCCCCGGACCCTCAGGCTGGTGTCATCGTTCCAGCCAATCAGAGGCTGCGTCTCAAGCTTCTCTCCAGAACCGGAGCCCAGACAGGTGCAGCAGGGGCTCAGCTTCCTCAGGACAAACTCGCTGATGCGGAGGTCAAAGCACAGAACCACGATGTAGACGGCGTAGACGAGCAGCAGAGAGGCGGCCTCGTACCTGACACCAGAACCAGAACCAACAGAATCATTTTAACCTCAACAGACCTAACCTTAGCATTAGGAGCCAAACAAATGAATTCAAAGACCCTGCAGCCGGGTCAGATCCCGTCCTTCCTCTGAAACGGACTCATCTGACCACAGAACTGGCCCGTTTCTCTTTTACCTGAAATACTGCAGGTATTTATGTGAAATACT